>NW_027116498.1:138878-146617 GCF_000696795.3 Halyomorpha halys | reverse complement strand
CCTGTATCATATCATTATGTCATTATGATCAAATTTACTGGTTGTATTTTTTTATACAGTTGTAAATATCAACAAATAAATAATAAAAAAAAATTTTTAAAAAATGTGCTCAGCATCACATTGAAATAATCCACATGTATGAATTAGTAAATAATTTATATCTCATAGATTTTCTGATTGAAAATCTTTTCAATTATTACTAAATCTGTAAAAAAAAAAAAAAGGTTGAATATCATAAGCGCTGAAAATAGTAGGAATTAAGAATTACCTAATTACTTTTTTTTTTCAAAAAACTCGGAAACATAGTAATTGAAGAAATAAAAACATGAAAACAATCAAAAGGTAATTATTATCAACTCATATGATGATAGGGGTAATTTTTGTGGCTGTCTCAGCTAACGTAAGAGAGATTGATGTCTCTGCTGGGAGAGTTAATATGTTCTCCACCGCAACTTTCATAAATAAAACAGAAACAAAAAGTGTTTAGTTACAAAAGACTGAAATAAGTCCAGAGATGATTATACTAAGACCAATTGCCTTCAAATTTTCAGAGTTGCGCCAAAAAAAAAAAAAAAATCAATTGCATTCCTTAACAGTCCACGACTTGGCAAATGCCAGCATACGATTAAAAGTTTGTTTTCAGTTGGGAAGAAAAAATAGAGGAAGACACGGTGGAGGACAATTTTATTCTGCCTGTCGAGTTTCGATTACTGGAAAGCCGTTTAGACAGGAGGACAGGAGGAACGGTCGGGAATGTTAACTCGGCCAAGAATTAGAAACAAGTTGGCCCCTCCTTTGGTATTCTTCCTCATTCTCGCCCTTTCCTCAAAGTCTTCTAACCCTCCCTCACATCTAAATCCACTAAACATATTACTTGCTGTAATATATATTAAATTTATTTTAACAGTTCCTTTTTTGTAAATCGCACAACCGCTTTTCTGTTTCCAAAAGGTACACATCTTGTAGAAAAAACAGCTCTTGCTGAATTTTTCAATATGTACATTCCGCTCGTGGATAATCCAGAATTTCTGTATTAAAGAAAGTTGGTAAATGAAGAGATTAGTGTGAAATAAAATATGCTGATAAAGGAATAAGGCAAAGGCGCACAAAAGTGTAATATTTGTAAATTACATATGAACTGTTGAGAATTATATAGGCAAACTCTTCTACGTACAAATTTTACCAAGGTTTATTTTCCTGTGCGGTGAAACATAGACCATGAAAAAAGAATCGAAAATTAACGTTTGTTTAAGAGTAAGAGTGGCATACTCCAGTTTGGGCTTAACACCTTTCATATTATCTAGTAAACAGGATTAGAACTAAAGGAAAATAAACTACAAGGAAAGTTATTGTTGCTTAGATTTCAGGCCCAAAAACTACTGAGGTTATAATTGTCCTTTTAACTGAAAAAATAGTTGTATAATTATTAATTTTTTAACTAGATATTACATCGTTTTTCATGATAGAATTATTTATGATACTTATTAATTAATTATAGTGATATCAAATAATAATTTATAGTAAAAATGAAAAAAATATATATTGCATAAATATAAATAGTAATATTATGTTTTATATAATATAAACCAAATTTATACCTGAGTACACAATCAGATAGATTTAATGAATTTAACAATGTTGTTTATGATCTCCTCACTGTTGCCCAAGGGGCAACTAAGTCATTTCCTAAAAAAGGGTAATCGACTAACAGGTCAAATAGAAGCGAAGACAGCCGAAAACCTACTTGACAGTAAGGATGCTAAGGTATTAAGGGCATCAGTAGTCTGCAGGGTGAAAAGAAGTATCCTTACTTAGAAGGAATCCTAAAGAAGCGAATGAGGAGACATCTTGAAAAATTATCAAGGCAAGATTGAAGAATACATTTAGAGGAGGATGGTGGGCCCCAGAAGAGGATATTTTAATGATAATTAGGGAGACGAAGGAATCCTTCGGCAGAGGCTGAGCGGATCGAGTGAGTCGACGGAAGTTTAGGAGTATCAGAAACTGAAGACGAAGTGGATGAACAAATGAATAGACGTGGGCAAAGTGGCCGAGGAAACGTATGGATGCGAAGACCAGGATGAAGGAAAACACGTGAGATCTGAAGCAGAGCGGCGACCGTACATTCAAAAACTATCACGTGAAAGGAGAGCAGGGTGGTCTGCCTATAATCCGTGTGAACTGAGGAGTGAATTGTCCGCTAGACACGGCCAGCTTAAACACCATTTCTTGCAGAGAAGTATTGTAGAAATTAAGCGGTGCGAGGAGGGCGCTCTAGGTACAGGTTTGCAAGTGTTAGTTAATCACTCTGGGTGGGTCTTGCAGAGTAGAGGGAGAGACAGAGATAGAATCTGTAATGAGTTGGATGCCCAGGGATTAACAAGTGATCATTGGTTGTGATTTTTTTAGATTAGGTGGGGTCTAGGATAAAGAATAGTAATCGAAAATGGGATATTTGGATCGGACGAAGGAAGTACTGATAATAACAAACAATAGCAGACGGGAAAGCACGAGTAGGGACAGTAAAGAAGCTGAGATTTGGAAGGACATTATAATGACTTAATTTGGCGACATTTTTCTTAATGAAGGAGATTTATTGTGTACAACAGGAAAGACAATATGTGTGATTTCGCTAAAGCAACCAAGAGTGACGTATGTTAAAGAACGACGATACCCACAAGCGCTCAGGAAGCACATCAGAGAGGAAATCGAAAACCTAAGAAGACAAGGATGTTATGGCTATTACATTACCTTATAATAGTCCGTTGTAGGCAGTGCGGAAGAAACCTATGCGAGATGAGAACGGGGAGATATATGGGGTGGTCATCTATTATCGTAAGCTCAACGATAATACCGTCGAATTATCCGATACCGAGGTTTGAGGATATCCTTGACATCTTAGGAGGAGCTAAAATTATAAAGAAGGGTGTCACCAGGAACAAGGTTGCACGGATTGGGGCAATCGATCAAGTTGAGGACTGGAGACAGCGACTCAAGAGGGAATGCCAGGATATATATATATATATATATTTTAAGGGAATATCGGCGGAGTGACCGCTAAAAATGTTTATGAGATCCCACTGAAGCAGGACAGAGTGGCATACGTAATGGAGAGAAGATACCCACAGGCGGACCAATTTGGGAGGAACTCGAAAATTTAAAACGACAGGGAATCGTTATTGACAGTACGTCTCCATACAATAGTCCATTGTGGACGTTGAAAAAGAAGATCACGGATGTGCGAAAATACCGAGAAGTACAGGGTCATGATAGAGTACCGGAAGGTAAACGAAAATAAAATAAAGAAATATCCGATCCCCAGATTCAAAGACATTTTGAACAGGCAAAATGGAGCAACGGTATTCAGCACAGTGGACTTGAAGGCTAGTATCATTAACTTAAAATGCACCCTAACGATCAACATAAGACGGCATTCACTTTTGAGAGGGGTCACTACGAGTTTACAAGGATAAAACGCCCCATAACCTTTCAGCGCCTGATGGACGAGTTTTTGAGAGGAATTGGCGAATCCGTCAGATTTACATGGATGACCTCCTAATACGGGTTCAGTAAGAACGAGATTGAACGTGAGACACTCCAGAGTATTCATGAGATTATGTGCTCAAATTGTTAGCGAAAGTCGGTGCTGGAACAGGAACAAATAAAATTTTTGGGTCACACGATTTTATGGAGGGAGTTAAACCAGACGCGGATAAAGTTTCAGCGATTCAGGTAATGGCGGTAACTAGTGACATAAAAGGAATTCCGAGGTTGTTAGGGACTCTAAACTATTACAGGAGGTTTGTTCCAGAAATGACGGAGTATCTCATTCCACTCAACAACCTACTCAAGAAAGGCAGGAAGATAATCGTCAAGCTGACGATTATCTGAAAATATCAGGTGCATGGACAGGTTCCTGCAAGAGCCAGTACTCGGTTTTTCAGATTTTAATCGGCAATTCACGATAACCACAGACGCGAGTGAGTTTTCGCTAGGAGCGGTGCTATCTCAGGACAGCGATGGGGGAGAGCGCCCAGTGGCGTACGCCAGTAAATTGCGAACCGTCTTTGTCATGTGACAGTTTCTGCGGAAATAGACGCCTAGAGAAGAAGATCAGTGCGTTGTCTCATAATAAAGTACAAACTAATACTATTAGTTTTGTCGATCTAACTTAATACAATTACACTGACTTGTACAATAGTAATTTGTACTTTAGTACTTTTTAACTCCTGTTATATCACTAATAGTCCTTCCTATTATTAAAAAAATAAGCAATAGTGTAATTAACACGTCGTTTCAATTCTTGTATTTTGAACTAATACGATTTTTTATTAACTTTAATTAAATTAATGTCTCAATCTCACAAGAGAAGATCATAACACAAAAATAAGGCAATCCTTCCCCGCCGGACCCGCTCCGCTAGGACTTCAAGAGAGCAACAATCCTATATAACTTTTGAAATATTAGTTTAAAACGGGAAGAGAAAACTTTAAGATAGTTAAATCGAGCGATATTTAAATGCACCTGAAATTGAAAAACGGCTTGAAACACACCACTCCCGCCCTCCATGGTAGCCTTACTTATCTCACTTTTTAAACAGAAAATTACAGCGAGTAGGATGGTCGATTTACTACATGTCACAATCTCACAACAGGATATTATAACACAAAAACGCCATACTTCCTCACCGGACCCGCCCCACTAAGACCCCTGGTGAGCGATGGTCCTATATCGCTTTTGAAATATTAGCTTAAAACTGGAAGAAGAAACTTTAAGATAGTTAAATCGAGCAATATTTAGAAAGCGCCCGAAACACACCAGGACACCCAAAAGTAGAGGAGGTGTAAAGCGGCTGCACGGAACGCTGAGCGATCACCTTCGATTGTACCAGGCAGACCAAGCGCTGAACAGCTTCCCAAAAGTCCCACAAACCGAAACACCTGCGCAAGAGTAATATGGAGTGTCTTCATCTTATCTTATCTGTTATGTTATGATTTCTTGAGTGGTGATTTAATTTTTGCTCTATTTACCTTTAATTATAGCGATGTACTGAATAAATTATGTTCCATTTTTTTAATTGTATAAAATCATGATTTTATTTTTATTTTACTTTACTTTTTGTTTGTAATAGAGTTTATGAGGACTGTCGATCCTTTGTTTTGTTTATAATTTGTTAAAAATATATAAATAAATGCAAAAATTAAAATAAAATAAAACATAAAAATAAATAAAATCTTTCTTAAAATATATACAAACAGAAGGATAAAGAAAATGAACATAATCAAACTATGTCCATGAAAAATTTAATAAATAAAATAAAATAATAATAATCTCTAGTCAAATTTACACTCTTATACACAATATTTTCGCAATCTTCCAGAGGATTTCCGAGCACATCCCATCCCCCATGTGTGAGAGCCAGTGGAGGCTGAGAAAGTGCGCTAAAGCCGCAAATACTCAAATTGATTGGAGAATCTGACCACTACCAGAACTCCAATTGTCCATTTTTATTTTAAATCAGTCTCTTGGCCACTGCCGTTTCAACCTTCGAGGTGGATTGTCAACCGAAAGATTAAGATGATTAGAAAGGTTTATATGTAATTTTGAGAATTGGGTTGGTATGAGGTCAAGGACAAAAGGGATATGAAGGTCATGGTTTAGTGTTCTGTTGGAAACGTAGTAGAGTGCATTAACTGTGGTTGTAAGGATTATGGATTAATAGGATTGAATAAGTTTGATGTTCTACGGTTATCTGTTACCCAAAGCTCAAGTTCATAGGTCCTGATAGCTGTTAGTATATTCTTATAAATTAGAAGTTTATTTTCTAATGAGAGATGAGAGGTCCGGCTGAAGTATAGTAGGCTGAATCTTCTGTTGAGGTTTTGTCTTTTAAGACTAGTATGTTAGACGATCTGGGTAGGAGATTATTATTAAAAGTAACAAGTAGACAGAAGCTGTGGCGGAGGGTGAAAGTCACATGGGTGCATTTCGATTGACTTTTATCCGCCATTGTCTGCACCATATCTCAATCTAGGTAAGGTGTATTTGGAGATTGGACAGGACCAAGATGGGAGGATAGGATAGCTGATTCATCGGAAAATGTTGCCAGGAATGTTTCAGAATTGATGAGAATGTCAGCAGTGAAGAGGATGTCGAGGACTGGACATAAGACACTTCCTAGGGTAGATATTTGAGTACTCGGAACCACTGCGAACTCGAAAGGACCGATTTTAGAGGTATGAGCAGAGGAAAAGGTATAAGGTTTGCGGTAATATGGACTTGAGCTTGAAAAGCAATTCCCGGGCAAAAGCTTGCGCTATGTCCAGAAAGACACCCGAGCAGTATTGTTTTTTTTTTTCAATAGCTGAAGAGACATAGTCAACGACTTAGAGCCCTCATTCAACTGTATAGCGCCTTGGGCGGAATCCAAATTGATATGCGGGAAAACTCTGTGAATCAACTATGGATAGGATTCATTTAGGAGGAATTTATCAAACATTTTTAGGAGCATTGGAACTAAGCTAATAGATCTATAGGGAAGCCGGATTAGTAGGAAGTTTTCCTGGTTTTAGAAAGAGAATTATAATGGAGTGTTTCCACAGGACAGGAAAGTGGGTTCTTCTAAGGATGCAATTATAGAGATATGTAAGTAATATTATAGCTCCGGGAGGAAGTTTATCAGGAGTCAGAAGATTCACGAAGAGTTAGTATCTTAAGTTGATATTCTACTTCAGAAGGGGTTGCTGCTCTAGGAGGTAAAGAGTGTGTTCAACTTCTATTTTCACGACATTATGCAATCCACACATACATCCACAGCTATGTTTGCTGACGATACAGCAGTGTTTTCCCAACATGATGTCATAATAATTGCAAGAAATACTTTGCAAAGTCACCTTAATGATCTAGGATGGATCATTAGTCACTGAATGGATGAATAACCTTTGAAATTGATGAGAAATTAATTAATATTGGGATATGACCCACAATAAGATTTTTTATCGCATGTGGTGAAGCCTACAGTTTTTTGTGTCAATAACATCTGGTTTACAACATTGTCTGTAAAAAGTTGGTTCATTTAGGGCATGAATTTGTATATTGTGCCTTGGACAAATATTTACCAAATTATTTCCGCTAAAATTCGATTTTTGGGTTCTTCAGTAATTGTTTTTGCAGTTAATGTCACCTAAAACCGATGTGTGGTCACATTGTGGTATAAGTTTTAAAACTTCATCTTGAAGCAGTTTTTTTGTTGGAAGTTTATGTGCAATTATGATGCCAGCAGAAGGAGATGAGTGAACCGAATTGATATAATATAATTATTTAATATTTTAGGAATTATATTTTCAGTGAAACTAATTTAGATCTTAATTATTAAGGCTAAACCTCCGGAAGCAGTTGAACAATAGTAGGGATGAAAGGCCGATTCTGGCACAGGGTCAATGAGTCAAATTGGACTTTGGACCCTAGCCTCGACCCTACCTTAACCACTGGCCACGTGATCAGTCACGTGATCCCATATTTGGGGAGGGGGGGGGTCAAATTCGTATTTAGCTCGACTTAATCACTGGCAACGTACTTACTGACCACTGGTAACGTGACCTTTGGCGGGAGATTTGATTTTAAATTTTTACTTCCTAACCTTAAACACGTGATAAGTCACGTGGTCATTAAGCAGCCAATTAGAAGCTAGCATTTGATCACATGACCCATAAGGGGGGGATTTAAATTCAAATTTAGTT
>NW_027116498.1:133074-134340 GCF_000696795.3 Halyomorpha halys | reverse complement strand
ATTTGTAGGTGGTTTAGTCTGTGGATAGGAGCTTGGGGACTGATATAGTTAAGTCTGAGGGAGTGAAGTCTGAGTTTATTTAAACCAGCTTACCAGCATATAAAAATTAATTTGGGTAATATCCCCCAACTTTTACTCCGGGGAATACCTAAATTAAACAACGGTATTTTAGGAAACGAAGAGGCAGATGGTCTTCCTTGGCAGGGGACAAAATTGCGACAAGTAGTCTATCCAAGATCCTATGACTCAATAAAAGAACCATAGTCAAGAATAATAAGAGCCATAATCAAGGAGGTTAATAAAACAACACACATGGAAAAGATAGAAGATGAAAGATATAAGAGTTTAATACAAAACCCAATTCCACCTAACCTCTCAAGAAGGTATGTAGTAGCCTCCCTCCGTCTAGCAACTGTCCACGACTATCTGCAGAATCATCGCCACAGGCTTGGGATCCTACATGTTTACTGTGTGGCCAATAGAGAATGGATGGGGATTAATTTGGCATATGTCATTGACTGAATTGTGAAAAAAAAATCTTGCCAATAAGTATTTGAAAAAAAAAAATTGTATTTATACTTGGCAGCAAGACGTCGAATGGTCGAACGACCTACGACTTCAGTATAAGAAAAAAATATCCTGGAAAAGTTTAGCATAGTAGCAATGTTGTGTCAGGTAAGACAGACCAGCGGAAGTGTTACTAGGTGCGTTGCGTACAGGGTTTTAGTTTAATGGCGTCCAAGACCACAGGAGAGGAAATAAAACTTTCGGAATGTCTGCGACACTTTAACACACTTGGATATCCTAGTAGTAGGGAAGGGATTGAGAGGCTACATAGTACTCTCAATGATTACTTACAAGCTTATGTAGAAGTATTTGGAACCAGACAAGGCGATGATGGCCGTTGCGGCGTGAAATGGCCGTCCGTAGCTCAGGCGGTTGAGGTCTTAGAAACCTGAGAATTACGGGCGGCGCCGATATAATCCGGCCTGGGGGGTGTAATTATTTTCATCTCGTGGATATCTATGGTTGTTAAGCCACCTCAATTCGACATAGTCTCCTTGTTGGAAAGCTTAACTAAAAAAAAATAAATAAAAGCTGGCTCGGATAAATCATTTATTTGTAAATTAAATTAAATTAAATTAAATACATAAATTATATTGAAAACAAATAAAAACCTTCTAAATAATATAGAGCTCAATTAACAAACTAATAAAAAAAATACTCCCTCTGAAAACAAATTACAATAAAAAAAAATTGCTAATT
>NW_027116498.1:128789-131399 GCF_000696795.3 Halyomorpha halys | reverse complement strand
ATAATGTGCAATGGGAAAGTATCAAAGTATTTCCAGAGGTATTGTAAAACATCTCTGTCAGTAGACTATTTCCACTTTGGCAAAATTAAAATGAATGTGTTAACTAGATGTTGAGGCAATGAGGTGATGTCAGAGCTGTGAATACTACTGCATGTAATTATCAGCGATTCATCTCCTTTTCAATCTTTGTCGCCCAACTTTTAGTTCGACGTGCAAGCCAGATGGAGGCGAACAGAAAAGCATATCCTCTCCCAACACACCTGAATTCTGACGGAGCGACAGCAGTCACAGCCTGTTCCAATAGGACGACTACTTCATTGGTTGCTAGCCGTGAACAGGGCTGACTTAAAGGAAATTGAAAGCACCCCGATGTGGTTTTCTGAAGACTTACTGATTCTGTTGATATCAGCAGATGTGGAGCATTACCAGACGGAGATTCAAGTTCAGTCATAGAGATCAGAGGGTTCACCCTTCGGTTGACAGTTCTGTTTTCTTCCTGCATCTTGGTCAGAGGAGGCGAAGGGGTGTTACCTTCAGGTCTAAAGGCACAAGATTTTCACCACTGTGATTGGTAAACTGAAAACTAATGGCTGTACCTCGAGTAATTGAACGAGTTGGATGAGTAGGTACGAGCATGACAGGCTGCTTGAACTGGAGACTTTGAAAGTGCTGAGAAAGGGACCCTACAGGGTTGTCACAGTATCTAACTCCAGAATAATGAATAGGAAAATACGAGGGGCTAAGATGCGAAACACCACCACTAATAGCTTGATGTGGTGAAGGAGGCGGACTGACCCTCATCTGTTGGGGATCAATGCAATGGCGGTACTGTAGTCCAGAACTTTGGTTCACATTATCAATGGTTTTCTTCAACTGTTTGTGCTCCACCTGAACAGAAGATTGTTCAGAACAGAAGTGGTTCGCTCCTTCACTGGTCCGCCTTACAGGAGAGTATCTTTCGCGACCGCCAGAAAAATGGTGCTGCATTTCCTTCAAGCAGTTTCTTCCACCTGAAGGTAACCTTTGAGTGTCCTGAAGTGGTGGTAAGAAGTGATGCTTCCCAAGCCTGTTTTTCTGCGCAGCATTTCGTGGACCAATTTACACAACTTGAGGAACTGTTTATATCTCCCAAAATTTCTCTGTTGAGTCGATGAGTTCATTTGGAAGTTGTAATTGACAGGAGGACATTAATGTAACATTTTTCTCCTTTGAGCCCGAGTTTTGTGTTAAAGATCCCATGATCACCCAGCCAAATATTGTTTTCAGAGCGTTGGGGTAACCCTCCTTACTTACACACTCCCCAGATAGAATTTGACCGAATAAATCGGCACCTAGTAAAAAATCGATGGGAGCAGATTTTCCAAATGCTTTATCAGCTAAGTCATATTTTTGAAAATGTTCATGAATCACATTGGGGATTGGACAGGAAGGTATCTTATTCGTTATCTTCGGAATGATCACGGCATTTGTTTCAAGACGTGAATGTAATGAGTGCTGGGGCACTAAGGTGCAGCTCACCTGAAAATTACCACCTTTAATTGGGTTATCTCCGAAACCATGCAAAGGCTGGGGGTTAACATTCCGCTCCAAACCTAAACTTTGTGCGCAGGCTGACGTAATAAACGACCGTTGTGATCCACAGTCGATCAAAATTCTTATGGGCAAGTATTGTCGATAACGGTCTTCAATTCGAGCTATCGCAGTACCTAATAGGACTGAGCCCTTGGACTCGGATAACGATGACAGAACTGAACCCTTTGTGCCCTTATTGTCAGAACCTTGCATATTTTCGGGGAAGGATCTCGCTCTAATGCCTCACTATTTTGGAAAGATGAAGAAGTATTAATAACTTTCCCACCCGCGTCATTCGACCGCCTATTAGTAGATTTTGGAAAATGCAACAATGAATGATGCCGCCTTTCGCATTTATTACAAGATCTAGGGGAAGGGCATCTATTGGTATAATGACCGGGCAACAAACAGTTGTAACATAAATTTAACGGTTGTATTTTATCAAAACGTTGTTTAGGTTCCAATGAGCGATAGCGAGGCTCCAAAGTGTGTTGGATTGGAAAAACTGAAAATAATGGGAAAAAAAAAAAAGCTTAACTAAAAAAAAATAAATAAAAGCTGGCTCGGATAAATCATTTATTTGTAAATTAAATTAAATTAAATTAAATACATAAATTATATTGAAAACAAATAAAAACCTTCTAAATAATATAGAGCTCAATTAACAAACTAATAAAAAAAATACTCCCTCTGAAAACAAATTACAATAAAAAAAAATTGCTAATTACAAAACTGATGAACTCCGATGGGTCGGGGTCCTGTAGTTCGTACCGAAAAGGTCGGAGACGAAGTTCTGTTCTTAACGTAAGTGGGCCTGTACAGTACCATGGCCACTGAACTTGTAGTATTGTTGTGGCTAATAATCCTACTGGCTGCTATTTCACCATACAAACATTACAAGTATAATTCGTTTTCCTTTAAACCAAAACACTATACACTATACAGTGATACAGAATTATCACAAAAATACACAGTAAACAATGTAATTGTTTAATAACAATTGAATATATTTATTGTCTATTTAAAAAATATTTAAAT
>NW_027116498.1:127039-128739 GCF_000696795.3 Halyomorpha halys | reverse complement strand
TATATATATATATATATATATGGCGTTAACAATGGTCATGCGGAAGTGGAAGGAGAAGGTTCTTAAGGAAGGAAGGATTTTCGATTTTAGATTCCGTTATTATCAAGATTACAAGACGAACTGAATTTATGTGTGTATCTATTTTTGTTATTTTTATTTTATAATGGTACTTCTTCCTTTTTTTTTTTTTAAGTTTTCGAGTATTATTCGTAAACTTGGTTATCTTTGTCAACATAAGATAAATGTATAAATGCAGGATTAAAAGACAGAAGTCTATTAATTTATGTTGTATGCGCCCATTCTCGTCCCAACTTTCTTTTTTTTCTCATAAGTTTTATATTCACATGTGTATATATGATGTAATTTATGTGTACGTATATACGTAGGTCAAAAATAAAGTAAATAAAAAGAAATTTTAATAGGTTCAAAACTGGTAATATATTTGCTAGTAGGAAGGATTTTGTTTATTCTATCCTTAAATATTTTAGAAAGTGTGACCGCTCCCTATTGAATTATTTCTGAGTGGTAATGACTCCGGTGTTAGAATCATAGACTAATGCAAACACAAACACTGATTATTTAGCAGACAACAATTAGTATGAATACATTAAGTTAAGCTAGATTAGGTTTACTCAGGGCTGCTAATTTCGAGTCAATTACTGCCCATTCATCCTATAAATGAACATTTATATGCTATTAAGCACGCAATCTGAATTATCGTTTAGTAAATTAAAGATATTTTCTATGAATATTAATTTTGACCTTGTTTAGCATTCGTAAAAATACTTTTAAAAAATAAAATGTTATCTATATATATATATATTTAAGTCGGTATATGAATAAAATGATAAGGAATATAAACAGTGACTTATCTATATGCTGTTTGGACCCAATTTCACCCGTGAGGGATACAAAGCAGTTTTCAAATACATTACTACTTTTATATGAAAACTATCTAAGTTTATTTGAATAGAGTATCTCTTTATCATGATGTACCTTTTGTCAAAGCAATTAATTAATTAAAAATAATTAGTTAAAGAGGTACAACAAAATTGTTTAAAATTGTTACTCAACTCCCATTTTCTGTTACATTAATTAAAATGTATTTATTGAGGATTAAAATTGTATTATATATTCGGATGGGGTGAATAAAACGTCTCTTTTTTATTTTAGTAAATAACTGCCTTTCCTTTATGCAGAAATTGACATAAGTGATTAAATTAATCAGTAAAAATTTCTTATTCGTTTTTCAGGTTTTTTTTTAATGTCAAAGGAGATTTATCTGTCAAACTCAAGTAGGCAGTGTTTAACTTTACCAACATAAATAAATGATTTTAACGTGTCAGTCATTTAAGCCAACTTGAAATACAAATCTTAAGTAATGTGATGCTAAACATGTGAAATAAACTTTATTAAAAAATTAAAAAAATTGATTGCTAATTGAAATTTTTATTGATAAAAATTTTTACCTGAAGAGGGCTTTAGGGGCAAAATGATAAGAAATTGTAGTGAAGCCTAAATGAATTCCGATTTCTCATGAATTTAATTTATTTCTGAAATATTCAAGTATGTTTCAGTATACACTCCTAAGTAAATTTAAACTTTTACACAATGAAATGAAATGAAAAAATAACTTTATTCCGGTACATATGTCCCCTAAGAATAAATACATGGTTCATATAGTGCGATTTTTATCTGGC
>NW_027116498.1:108493-120954 GCF_000696795.3 Halyomorpha halys | reverse complement strand
ACATTTTCCATTTTAAACGTAAACTCAATGCCATATTAAAATCTCTCTACACTACCCTGAAAAATACAAAAAAAAAATAATAATAATAGTAATAAAATAATACATCTCGTTTCAGCTCCTCTAACCATATTGTGTTCTTCCACTGTTAATAGTGATAATTATGAACATCAGGCCTATTTACAGAAGGCACTACTATTACAAAAAAAAGTACAATAGAGGTAAGGAAGGGAAGAGAAAAAGAAAGAAGAAAAAAAAATCTGTTACATTCACGAAGAAGAGAAAGCTCCAGATTTAGTGATCCTCCAACATAAGAAATTTAAGTTGTTCGACTGTTTCGAACAGTTCTTCGTTTTTTAGGATCATTAATGCTCTCTATCGTGACTAAATTGTGCTCCCTAATTGTTTTCACCCTGAATGGACCCTCATATCTCTTGGGATCTTTACCCGTGTTGGAACTCAGCCTACAATAGACCATCGTTCCAATACCGATCTTGCCCACAATGTCTCGGACACCCGCTTTATATCGCGCCACGCATTAGGCTTTTTCCTTTGCTAACCTCTCCCTTACCTTGCTCCACGTTTTCCTGAGAGTCACCTCATTAGGGATAATCACCATGTTCGGTAATCGCGCTTGCGTCCTTGGAGGCCAAACAGAATTTCGAAGGGGGAAAAGCCAGTAATCGTATGGACGGAGTGATTGTATGCCGATATTGCTCTCACCATGACTTCGTTCGGCTCCAGGCCCTTTTCCAACTGGTAAACCCTCAGGTGATCGCTCAAAATATTGTGGAGCCTCTCAATGCCCCCCTCACTGATTTTAGGGTGTCCTGGGGTCTTGATATGCCACGTAACTTCTATGGTCTTCATGTTCTCCCGAACCCCGGCATTATCAAACTCACGACCCACGTCCGACGATATCCGTTCCGGGATTCCGTACAACTGGAACCATAGACGCAGCGCTCTCAGCACTGCCTCCGCTGATTTGTCCTCAATCAGGTGCGCCATGGCCGCCTTGTTAAAAAGGTCGAGTACCCGATCTGCAAGTCTTTGAGCGGTGTATTCGCGGTGGATATTTCTTCTTGCGTCGCCTTAGGTGAATGACGATCGTACTTGGTACTAAGCCACACATCGCAGTTCCAATCGTTTCTTGGGTTGTTCTTCGCATCCCCGGCCAGTAATAGTTTCGTCGAAGGGCTTGGTAGGTCTCGTTCAGGCCGCGGTGGTTGGTCTTCCCTTGGAGGTGTGCCAAGGTGACCTCCTTTTATTACTCCACATCTCGGAGGGTCTCTGCGTCGAACGAAGATTCTGTCCACTTCTAGTTGTTCCAATCTCCAGAGCCGCCTGATCTTCTCCCACATCACTCTATTACATACAAATGGTACATTCGTCCCAGTTTGGATGCATCGTTAAGTGTCCTGCAAGACTGGTCATCTCTGACTCCGGGTGTCGACCAAATAGTGGTGATCGAGGTCCTACCGCATTTGTCGAAGTCCATCTTCATTAGACCCGCCATCCTGGTCTTCCAGATGTTCTGGTGTGATGATCTTATCGATCTCCTTCATCTATGTCGGTCTTCCCTCAGTCGAACTCTCATACCCCGGTTTGTGCTTCTTGTTCAGGTGTGCCCTGCGTTTTATTCTCTCTATCTAGCAGATACAGTCCATTTCCCTACGTGCGGCTGCTCTTCATCACTAGCATTGATGGTTAACGCGCGGGACAGCCAATCGGCTATGACATTCTCCTTTCCTAGTTAGTAATAAATGTCGAAGTTGTATTGGCTGAGAAGTTCCTTCCATCGTGTCATCCTAGCCCAGGATTCTTTTAACTTCACAACCCATTGAAGAGGTCTATGGTCAGTATGTACTTTCATGATATTATCAATGAAGTTCATGTCCCAGCTGTCCACGTCCGTCCTTGGGTCCCCCGCATATTCTCCTTGATCAGATTGAACTGGGCTAGTAGTGTCGCAGCGTACTGCCCCTTGGACTGGCCCTGATTCTTCCTTTCTCTAAACATAAAAAAAAAAGCTTCCTCTGGAATCCATCTGCCCCTTAAGTAAGCCTTCTTTAATCTTTCTTTGTCGACTGGCCATGATGTCTCCTCCTCGGCTTGAATGTAGTTCAGGATGTTCTGTTTATTCCTGCATATAAAGACTGCCTTTAAAGACATGCGTCATTCCTGTCGACTAAGTCCTCTGCGACCTTAGCTCCCATCCTCTTCATGATACGCTCACCACCCTTAAGGAAATGGTTTAATTATCCTATTTCCCCTGAAAAAGGCTCCAGATCTGAGATGGCCTTTCTGATGTCGCCGCTCTCACCTTCATCTTAGCTAGCATGTTAGTGTGAGCCTGTGCGAGAGAGTTTTCTGGCAAGGGGGTAACACTGGAGCCACCGTAGCTGCAGGTACGGCGGAGACGGGATTCACCACCGGATTATTGGCTGGGATCTGCAGAACTGGCTGCCTGATGACGGACTGTGGTTGACCGTCTTCCATGGTCATTTAAAAAGAAATAAAAAAGATAAGAAGAAAAAAAATTTAGCGTTAAAAAAAAATCGATGGGTCAAAAATTAAAGCAATCGGAGAACAGAGTTTCCAGCTTTCGGCACCACTTACGTGTATTCGGAGAAGGAAACTAAAAAGAAAATGGAAAAAGGGGAATAGAATAACTCGTACGCTTACCGGAAAGATACTACTTTATTGTCTCCGTAATTCCACTTTTATACATTCTCTCTGTTTATTATTATGGGGAGTTAGGATTAAGACTGGATATAGGACTTGTCCTACCAACTTTTACCTAACGGCAAAAACCAATTTTCAAAAAAAAAGAGAAGAAGGAATAAGATGTAACACATGTGAACTGCTGTAACATACTGCTTTATTGGGTTCGGTACATCTCTTTATATACATGCGATCAGCTGATCTCCTCAGTCAGCTGACATCGAAGTAACAGCTGACTAAGACTGTAACTCCCCCCCCCCCCACCAGTTTACGAACAATCCTCGAAAAGTTTAGCTATACAATAAATTATTATTATAAATAAAATACAACAACAATAACTATTTACAATAAAGTATATACAATAAACAAAACAATAGATTGACAAACCTCGAAAACTCTTATTACAAACTTAAAGTAAAGCAAAACAAAAATAACATCATGAATTTATACAATTTAAAAAAATGCAACGTAATTTATTCAGTACATCGCCATAATCAGAGATAAATTTAAAAATAATTGTTTACCACTTAAGAAAAGATAACACAACAGATAAGTTGAGATGAGGACACTCCGAATTACTCTTGTGCAGGTGTTTCAGTTGGTGGGACTTTAGGTTGTTCAATGTGTACGGTCAGCGCTTTTTGGGTTCTCTAATACTCTCAATACAACATTATGCTCTCTTATTATTATCACCCTGAATGGTCCCTCGTATCGCTGTATCTCCTTACCACTGTTTGATCCCAACTTTCTATATACAATTGTCCCAATTTTTATCATTCCCTTCCTATCTGTGAGGTTTAAATTCTCCCGAGCTACTCTCCTGGTATTTTCCCTCTCCAATTTTCCCCGAACTTTTTCCCACAGCTTTTTCCTAGTGGCATGATTGTTGCTTATCTCGTCACCGTGGCCTTGTAGTCCCGTCGGAATCCACAAAGTCCAAAAAGGATCTCAAACGGCGAAAACCCCGTAACGGTGTGCACCGAATGATTGTATGCCGCAATTGCCTTTGGCATTGCCACGTCCGGTTCCAGCCATTTGTCTACCTGGTACAATCGAAGGTGATCGCTCAGCGTTCCGTGAAGCCGCTCTACGCATCCTCTACTTTTGGGGTGTCCAGGTGTGTTGAGATGCCCTATCACATCCAGGTCCTTCATTTCCTTTCGTATCAAGGAGTTGTCAAATTCTCTTCCACCATCCGATGAGATGCGTTCGGGAACTCCGTAGAAGTGAAACCACAAGCGGAGAGCTGCCAATAGTGCTTCCGAAGACCTATCTTGCAGCTGGTGCGCCATTGCTGCTTTACTGAAGAGGTCAATCATGGTCACCCATTTGTACCCCTTCCATGTAAATGTGTCGATTTGTAAATCTTTGAGTGGTGCATCTGTGGTGGTGTCTTCTCCTATTTTCCTTTAGGCGGATGTGTGTCGCACTTAGTGCGTAGACAAACCTCGCAGCTTCCTACAACCTCTGATATAGTCTTCCTCATTCCCCACCAAAAGTATCTTCTCTTTAACGCTTGAATAGTCTCATGGATTCCCCGGTGATTTGTCTTTCCGTAATGATACGCTATGGTGACTTCTCGCTGTTGTTCTTCTTCCAGTAGTGTTTCCACCATCAGTTTACAAACGAGTGAATGTCCTGTCCATTCCAATTTGGTCATCACACCATAGCCGCTTGATCTTCTCCCAAACGGTTTCGGTGCCAACATACAGGCAATGCTTTTCTCCTAGCGTCGAAGCATTATTCAACATTCTACAGATTTGGCCATTCTTCACGCCTGGTTGGGACCAGGTCGTCGTTATTTTACTTCTCCCGTACTCACTATGTTTAATATTGGCCGTTCCGGTTGTTTTCGTCTTCCAAATAATTTGACTCTTCTTGTCATTGATTATTTCCTCCATTTCCTCTATGTCCCCTGGCCTTTCTTCAGCAAAACTCTCGTTATTCATAGATTGATTCCTAGCATATTCTTCTGCTTCATCCTGATCTTCCTCTCTATGCGTCCATTCCCTCAGAAACTGTCTTATGATGCCGGACAGTTACCCAATTTATTGTTCCACGGCGTTCGTGATTATGGCTCGAGACAACCTCTTTGGTATATTGCGCTAAAAGCTCCTTCCAGGGAGTTATCCTTGGTGACAATTTCTACAGTTTTCCCACCCACTGGACTGTTCTGTGGTCAGTATGTACCATGAAGCTTCTGCCGAATAAATATAGTCTAAAGTTATCAACGACTCACACTATTCCCTGGTGTTCTTTCTCCATTGCGCAGCATCTACTTTCCGTCTCCGTAAGGCGCCTGCTGGCGTACGCCACTGGGCGCTCTTCCCCATCACCCTCCTGAGACAGCACCGCACCCAGCGCATACTCACTCGCATATGTGGTAATCGTGAATTGCCGATTAAAATCTGGAAAAGCTAGTACCGGCTCTTGCGATCTCTCCATGCACCGTCTTATATCGTCCTCCATCATCGGGGTGACAATGATCTTTTTTTTTTGGCCCCCCTTCGTGGCATTGCATTCCTATACGGGGATCGGCAACAGTGGGTTAGTGCGTTAGGATTGAGCATGCCACTGCTACCTATAAAGATCTTTTTTTAAATATATGTATATATAATTGACCGTAAAAATTGATATATAAGAAGATGGTCAGGGTTGCGGTCAGAAGTGAAACAAAAATAGTTTAAACTATTTTTGTTTCACTTTTGTTTCATCTTCTTATATATCTTTTTTTTAAACTTTATTTTCATTAATATATACAAAATTATTTGGTGGGACCATTTAGTTTTGGGAATAATTATTTTAAAAACGTGGTGCAGCCCAGCACTAGGTTGAGTGGCTTAAGATGGGGCTACACCTTATCCCTCAGCATCCGTCCGGTACGTCCAACACGCCTGGTCCGCATCCGTCCGGTTTTCACATCAAGTACGCAGCCTAGTCCAGCCCTCC
The DNA here is from genome assembly GCF_000696795.3 of Halyomorpha halys. Classification (NCBI taxonomy): domain Eukaryota; kingdom Metazoa; phylum Arthropoda; class Insecta; order Hemiptera; family Pentatomidae; genus Halyomorpha; species Halyomorpha halys. The sequence goes on along the minus strand of NW_027116498.1, from coordinate 115,284 downwards.
TGGTCTCATTCTGCTTCTTCGCTGTCCTCTTCGTCGTCTTCCATTGGTGGCTTTCGACCCCGGGTGGTCGAGCCCTTCCCCATGTAAAGTGAGTTGGCCCGACCATCTCCCTCTACCCGTAAATGTATTTCCTGAAGTACGGGTAGTTTTCCTCCTCCATCAGGATAGGATAGTCCGACTCGGCGATGGCGAAGACGCTTTTTCTCGTCAATATGGCACGGTGTCCTTCCATCGCGGTGCAGTCCAATACCACATGCTCTGCCGTTTCTGGGACCCCACAATTCGGGCACCTCTTTTTCGAATGTTCTTTTCGAAGTTTTCCTGGTTCCCACGGAATCCTCCGTGTCCTGTCAGGATCTGTGAGACCCAATAGTCTAGGATGACCAAACCTGCTCTCAATCTTGAGTGGACGGTGTGGAAGAGTTTCCTCAGTCTCGCACCCTTCTTCCTAGTCCGCCACCGTCCATTCCACTCCTCGAAGTACTCTTCACGCAGGAACTTCTTCCAACGGTTCGGGGTCTCGCCAATACTTTGCAGAAGTCCCGCCAGTAGCACTCCCAGCCCCTGCCTCTTCCCATCATACTTCGTAGCATCCTCTTTGATGATGAGGTCCAAGGGGCATTGCTACGGCCAGCACCTGCACCGCCTCATGTGACACCGTCCTTTACGCTTTCGTGATCCTCACCAGAGCCAGTCGTTGCGTAGTGGCCAGTCTCTTCTTCTGCTATGAGGGTTCGACTCCACGCCGGGGATGCGTACCTCAGGATACCCAAGACCACTCCTTTGTAGTCATCGTAGCGGGGTACCTGAGGCCCTAGAAAGCACCCGCTTTCTATACTATACTGCTCAACCCGTTAAGTGACAGGGTCACCCTATCCCTTAGGTATACCAGGTGAGGGGTGGCGTTGAAGCCCCTCCTCACCCAGCCTCTCCTTCTCTCCCTGTATGTCCAGAGTGATGGGGTGAGCCCTGTTCGTGAACCCTTTTAGGAGTATGGCCTGAGTCTTAGTTGCGGCCATAATCAACCTTATCCTCACGCACCACTCTCCAACCAGACTGGCACATCTCTCCGCTTCGTTCTTCAATCTGGTTCTGCTATTCCCGGCCACGATGACTGCCTGGGCGTCGACGTAGGCCGTGGCAAGAAACCCTCTATCTTCTAGTTCCCCCAACAACTCATCGAACACCAATTTCCACAAGGGCAGGGCCGAGAACCGAACCCTGCGGGCAGCCTCTCTTGAACCTTCTCTCGACCTCGGAATAGCTACTTCTGATCTTCACACTCCTGTTACTAAGGCAAATACTCACGAGAGAGTATAAGTTGCTGGGGGTGTCGTACGCGCGGCCACCAAACACTATCGAAGGCGGAGGATACGTCGAAGAATATCATCAAGACATATTTCTCCGTCCTCCCTTCTACATCCGCACTCTCAGCAGCGCATATGTTGTTCCCTTGCCACGGGTCGAACTGTATTGCCGTGGGTGACTCGCAGCACTGAGGACTGGTCTGAGGCTATGCACTATCATATGCTCCAGGACGTTGCTGATAACAGGGAGGAGGCATACGGGCCGATAGGCCTTCGGCGATTCCTTATCCTGGCCTCCCCCTTTGTAAATCAGTCTCAAATCTGCAATCCTTATCCAAGCTCTCGTTGAATATTTACAACAGTTCCTCCCCGATATATGGGGCACTGTTTCTGAGGATTGTAGCGTCCAAGGCGTCATGTCCCGGGACCCTCCCAATCCTCTGCCTGTCCACGGCAAGACGTATGTCCCAGAAGTCCCACGGTCTAAGTCTCACCATACTCTCCTCTGCACTGTTCTGGGACGGATCATCTCTGGGGTATGTATAATCAATATACATCATCGCCGTTTCTTCCAGGGTGGTTGCCTGGGCTTCTCCAACTTTGATGGCAGCCATCATTTGTATTGACTTCACCTTGTCCAGCGCTACCCTGTACGGGATGCTCCAGGGATTCTTCTCCGACTCCTCAACGATGAACTCATCCCAGGACTTCTTCTTCTGGTGACTCACGCCGTTTCGTTATACCCTATACCTATGCTTGCTTTCCTTTCGGAGTGCAGCTCTATAGAACTCTCTCTTCAGCTGCGTCAGGGCCGGCGTCCACCATGGAACCAGATGTGCTCTCGCCCTACGGCGCTAAAGGGTAATATTGGCCGCTTGGGTGACACGCCCGTCAGGGTTGCATCGGCGCTACCTCCTCCCATTCTCTATCCACCAAAATCCCCTCAAGTTCACAGGAGAAGGCTCTCCAGTTCGCCCATCAGATCACAAAGCCCCTTTCCTCCGCTAGGGCTCGGCCTTCCTCCTCCACTACACTCAAGGCTGTGGACCCAGTGGTCGGAGCTCGTGTCTGACCTTAGGGCCCAGTCCGCTATTCGCTTCGCCATGGTAGCCGTGGCCAGTGTTACGTCTATCCAACTCTGGCCCCTCGCATACACGAATGTGTGGCCAGAGGGCTCATTCATGTCGACGAGCTGCCACACTCTCTTCCATCAACCTCCCTCTGGCGTCTGTGCGAACCTAACCCCAGGCTTTGCTCCTCGAGTAGGCCAACTATCTCATTATTATACTTGAGTACGACAGCCTCCACAGCAACAATACTATCGTTGATATCTTCGTTGTTCCTTCTAGGCGGCAGGTACGACTAAACAAGGGTGAAGGAGATCTTGTAGTGAATTGCTTCAGTTCCATAATGTCGAGGGAGGGATTAACTATTACAATCGCCTCACAACTCTCACCAATTCCCTCCCTTACTGTCCTCTTCGTTAACAACCAACCTATTCACTTCTATCCTACAATAAAAAAACCTTGGTGTCACCTTTGACCAACACCTCTCCTGGATTACCACATTTCCCAAATCACACGTAAATCCATAACTGTACTCAAACAATTCCTAAGATTCCGTAATTCCATTCCACTCCATTTACACCCGTTAGCTATCCTCTCTCGTCTTCTTCCATTTCGACTACGGATTCTTGGTGTATGGAGGGCTATCTGCAGAACTAGACTGAAGAGACTCATGAATTTTTTATTTTATTTATCACCCTACCCGGCCTATTAGACAGTACGGGTGTTCGCATTAGTGGGTACAACTCATATAACGCTCATATAACAAACATTACATAGCTGTGCACACACCTTGCTCTTTTTTTTGCACATTGGTGGAGTACGCTCGGCCACCACACGCTATCAAAGGCAGAAGATATATCAAACGGGAGGAGCATAACATACTTACATAACATACTCCGCCCTCTCTTCAACGTCACGGCGCACTCTCAGCAAGGCGTTCCTCTGTCTTGAGAAGACTGGTCGTATGCTCGTGACCATCATGGTTTCCAACTCTTTGCTTATTACGGGGAGTAGGCATATGGGCCTGTAAGACTTGGCTAATTACATATCCTTATCTCCTCCTTTATAAATGAGCTTAACCTCAGCAATTTTCCAGCTTCTTGGAAAGTGCCCTCTATCCAGACAGTCATTGAACACCGCTAACAGCTTTTCTTCAATGTAGGGGATGCTATGGCTAAAGATTACCGCGTCAATCATGTCCAATCCAAGAGCACGACCTGTCCTTTGCTTAGCTACAGCAACTCGGAGATCCCATATGTCCCACAGTGGGCACAAATCCGTACCAGGTGGATATATCGTGGCGTCCCTTATGAATCTATCGTCTTCATTATCTTGGGATGAGTCATCCCTTGGGTAGGTTTCCTCGATGAACATCTTACACGCATCGTCCAGAGTAGATGCTTGGCTACATCCATGCTTCAACGCTAAGATTACCTGCAGTGGGGTCAGCTTACCTTACGCCACCCTATATGGTATACCCCAGGGATTCTTGCATGAATCCTAGACGATGAATTCATCCCAAGATTTCCGCTTACGAGACCTCACCTGGTTTCGATATGCCCTTCCCTTAGATCTGTACTCGTCACGGAGGGCAGCGCGCTGTTCATCACAACTAAGGTATGTGTATACCTCTGGTATAACTGCCGGAGACTCATGAATTGCTTTGAAAGATTTATCTTTGGGTTCCCTAGGCGCTCTCAAGTCAACCGTTCCAGTTGAAGTAGCTCTATCCAACCCCCCGAAGGCAATACCTCCTTGGTTTTTTCCCTTTCCAACTTCTAAAAATCAAAAAACCTTCCTATATCCTATATATCGTCACTCTTCTTTCATCCATCCACTCATTAAACACCATATACCTACCGATTGATTTATATATGCCCTCTTATAGAACCGCCTCCTTTAGCAAATCCTTCGTCATACATGCAAACTCCTTCATTCTCCATTCTTTCCTTTAAATAACTCCTATTCCTCCACTTATTGTATAACGAAACCTCCACATCATTGTAATCAAATAAATAGGCATGTATTGATTAACATTATAAACAGTAATAAAGCCAATATACCCATGTAATTTCATTCTACTATCTGAAGATTTGTAAATGCTTCCCAGATAAAAATCTTAATGTATGAACCATCTATTTATTCTTAGGGGACATATGTCCCAAAATAAAATTATTTTTTCATTTCATTTCATTTTAATTTAATGATACTCAGCCTATCCAGGACCAACTCGCTTGTTACTGAAAGACTGACTTTTATTGTGTTCCGTCCTTTTATATATACATCTTCGATCAGCTGACATTGAAATAACAGCTGATTAAGGCTGTAACTTAAAAATTTTAAATTTCCTTCAACAGGTGTCCGTTAATTAATTATGATGGAAATGATAATAAGATATATGCAAAGTAGTGGGAGCAAGCATATGCAAATTAGAGAACCAAGCATATGCAAGTTAGCTTGTCCATGGTCGTTAGTGCATTAATCTGTCCAATTATCTATTCCATGCGGCCTCCTAATAACTGATAAACTAATGCCTCACTTTCGTATGTGGTTTATGGTGCGCCCTTTAAAGTTCCTCTGGTTTTCGTAGGTTTATATATTAGCTCTGTCTTCTAAATATTCAATAATCCTAGCAGCATATTATTTTTTTTTTTTAATATTTCTCTTTATATTTTTCTAATTGATGATTATTTCAAATGTGTCATCAGTGTCATAAATGAGTACTTGCTGTTATGAACGCTTGTAAAGCGGGTTACAATATACTTCTGACTTAAGTCTTTCTCCAAACTGCTTGTAAAATAAAACACACAATTTTACATATTTTAATAGCTTTTACAATATAATTATTAACATACAAGCGATATTGGTCGTAAAATTGAAGTTGTCACTTAATTTTGTCGAAAAGAGCTGTTGTTGAATAATATATAACTGTGTAATGCGAGTTTAGCAAAAGCGTGGATAAAGCAACAAAGTAAGCTTATAATTTCCCAAAAATCTACTCACAGAATAATTTTCGTTTCGATTATCCGTAGTTGGAGAAATTACAAAAGTCTTTCCTTTACTTTTTTCACCATCGGTATAAAGTAATTTTTTTTTAAAAGTTTTTTAACTAATTGCAATTGCTAACAATAAATTTCTAATAATAATAAAAAGTACAAAATTAGCCACACTTATATGCATTCAAAAAATGTAATGAAATGAAGTAACGTTTATTGTAGGAAGATAGTAAAGACTACCAAATGATTATGCGAACTGCTAAGGAACGTTGGCGCAAGGGTATAGAATCACAGATGTAAGTGGAACATCAAGATCAGAAAGAAGAAACATATCTCCCAACAACTAGTAGGGGAATCTGAAGCAAGAATAGGAGCTATTAATCAGAGAGGGGACTAGAAAGATCATATCATGAAGGAAAATGATGATATTTTTTCTTAAAGAAGAGGATGTACTGGGAGCAACAGGGAATAAAGTACATGTGATTCCGCTGAAAGAAGACAGGGTTATCTATGTGAAGGAGAGGCGGTACCCGCAAGAGCTCCGTCAACATATTAGAGAGGAGAGAGATAATCTGCGGAGCCAAGGAATTATAGTAGATAGTACATCTCCCTATAATATTCTGTTATGGGCGGTCAGAAAGAAAAGCGCGCCGGAAGAAAACGGAAAGAAATATAGAGTAGTGGTCGACTATCGTAAAGTAAACGAAAAGACGGTAGATGAAAAGTACCTCATACCCCGATTCGAGGATATTTTGGATAGATTGGGTGGGGTTAACATTTTTTGTACACTAGCTCTGATGGCGGAGTACCACCAGATTAAGATGCACCCAAAAGACCAGCACAAAACGGCGTTTACTTTCGACAAAGGCCACTACGAATTTACGAGGATACCTTTCGGCCTGAAAAATTCTCCGGTAACATTCCAAAGGCTCGTGGATGAGTTTCTGAGGGGATTGGATGAATCCGTCTGCCAAGGTTATATCGATGACTGGCTGGTATTCAGTAAAATTTTATTTTACAGTGTTATTTTAATATGTATTTTTCTTTTGTGTATGATGGAGTTTACATGCATTATAAGTTTATATTTTACTGACTATAGTTTATAGTAAATAGTTTGATTTTTTTTTTTATAAAATTATATAGTTCAGTGTAAGACAGGCCGTATCAGTGGTTGAACAGCTAATTGATGTATGTATATATATATATATATATATAAGTTAAGTATTGGCGAAAGCACAATGTCAAAGAAGAGAAGAAGGAATAAGATCTAACTCGCTTGAACTACTGTAAAATACTGGCTTTATTGTATTCGGTACATATCTTATATACGTTCGATCAGCTGATCCCCTCAGTCAGCTGCCATCGAAATAACAGCTGACTCATTCCGTAACTCCCCCCCACCAGTTTACGAACAATCCTCG
>NW_027116498.1:107419-108443 GCF_000696795.3 Halyomorpha halys | reverse complement strand
TCCTGTCCATTCCAAGCTGTTCATCACGCCATAGCCGCTTGATCTTCTCCCAAACGGTTTCGTTGCCAACATACAGGTGATGTTTTTCTCCAGGCTTCGAAGAATTCTCCAAAATTTTACAGATCTGGTCATTCTTCACGCCTGGTTCCGACCAGATCGTCGTTATTTTACTTCTCCCGTGCTCACTATATTTAATTTTGGTCACTCCAGTGGTTTTTGTTTTCCAAATAATTTGTCTCTTCTTGTCATTAATTATTTCCTCAATTTCCTCAATATCCCCTGGTCTTTCTTCAGCCAAACTTTCGTTATTCGAAGATTCTCCCCTATCATCTTCTTCCGCTTCATCTTGTTCTTCATCTGTGGGCGTCCATTCCCTCATGACACCAGACGGTTCCCCATTTTCTTGTTCCACGGCGTTCGTGGTTATGGCTCGTGACAACCAATCGGCCACCACATTTTCTTTGCCCGGTTTATATATAACCTCAATGTTGTATTGTGCTAGAAGCTCCTTCCAGCGAGTTATCCTAGCTGATGATTCCTTTAGTTTTCCCACCCACTGGAGTGGTCTATGGTCGGTATGTATCTTGAACCTTCTCCCGAACACATATGGTCTAAAGTGATCGACGGCCCACACTATTCCCAAGAGTTCTCGCTCCATCGCGCTGTATCTACTTTCCGTCTCCGTAAGGCGCCTGCTGGCATACGCTACTGGGCGCTCTCCCCTATCACCCTCCTGAGACAGCACCGCTCCTAGCGCATACTCACTCGCATCTGTGGTAATCGTGAATTGCCGATTAAAATCTGGAAAAGCTAGTACCGGCTCTTGCTGTAACCTCTCCATACACCATCTGATATTGTCCTCCATCATCGGGGTGATGATCATCTTCCTTCCTTTCTTGAGTAGGTTGTTAGGTGGAACGAGATACTCCGCCATTTCTGGAACAAACCTCCTGTAATAATTTAGAGTCCCCAACAACCTACGAATTCCTTTTATGTCACTAGGTACTGCCATTTTCTGGATTGC
>NW_027116498.1:103765-106853 GCF_000696795.3 Halyomorpha halys | reverse complement strand
AATATACAGTGACAATAAGGCGATCTATATATAAGGCGAGCTGGTGAAAAAGTGTAGTAAAGATATCAAGTAAGAGCGCTCTTCCATAGGGCTTATAGAGAGCATTGAAGGAGTAAATTCAAATTCTCCTCGTGACAAGGGGAACTGCTAAATGGATCTGTGATGAAATCTGTTTGTTGGAAAAGATAGGACAGTGTTGCCGACTGTTTTCCTCGTCGCGTTATCATACCTCTAGCACCTCGTTAAAAAAACTCTTTTCTTTTTCTGTGTCATGGCGACGCTATTCCTCGCTTTATTGGCTGACAAGGACCAACCGGTTGAAATGTTTCATGTGAAAGTTATATTGTATCCACATTTCTCTTTATTTTTGTACTCTTTTTATTTTTATGAATTCAAAAACTATATATTTGCTTCGAAAAGCGTATAAATCAAACAATAACACGACCTGGCATACTTATATCTACTGCTTTTCATTGGATTGTCATCAATGGTTCAAACATTTTTTGTCTGGTCTATCTTTAAAAGGTTAATATAATTCTAACCATTCTAATTATTTATAAAATGTCGTACAGTATTTTAAGAAAAGTGGTAATAATGTTCAAGAGCTTTTAACAGTGATACAATGCCCTAGTCCGAATATATTATATATTTTTTTTTTTTTGTATTTCTTGAGAAATATTACAATTTGCCAAAGACCTGAGTAATAAGTGCTAATGAAATAGATCACATTCATACCAAAGTCGTACGCTAACAGACCCACACACACAAGTCAAACGTGTGGGTGTACAAAAACTAAAAAAAAAATAGGAAAGAGAGAGAGAGAAAAATGACGCACTCAGTTGTAACTCAATGACTGATTTATTTGCGGAGCCTGTCCATCTATATTTATACATTCCGTCAGCTGTTCTATTTGATCTGCCGATTTAGCCGTCAGTCAGATGACAGTCCGTAACTCCCCCTCCCAACCAGTTTATGAACAATCTTTATAAACTCTATCATATAGAAAGGAAAAAGATATACACAAATACAATTAAAATAAATCAGATAGATGGAAATGCAATTAAATTTAATAAAGGTGTGTGAGATACTTATAAATACAATTAAAGTACAGCAATAGTATTGAAAATAACAACAACCTAAAACAATGAGAAAAAAATACAAAGTCACGCTAAGTAACTTTCTCAAGAAAGGGAACAAATTCATAGTAACATTTATTTGTGAACGTCCATGCCCTGAGCAGAATATTCACAAATAAATAGCAGAGATAACCGGTCCTGGCATTTCAAGATTTTTGGGAGTTATTTACTCTCACTACAGACGACAGTGATTAGTATTGCCACCAGAATGCGCAGCTAGAGACTGCCCAATAGGATACCACAGCAGATGCCTGATGAAAAAAGAGGCTTGTTACAGTACCCATAGAGGAAGCTTCCCAGGATTGTGTAGACCGTGGATCACTTTCGACCTTATTTGTTTAGATGCCGGTCAAAGGAACGTTAAAGGAGTCATCCACATGGATCACGCGTTGGAAATAACTTCTTAGCCAGTAATGTGCCAGTAGCAATGTGGATATTATTTACAATCCCGGAAAAAAGAATGTGCTGGTTGACTGGGTCTTGAGGCCTTCAGACAAGGTGAAGATTTAACAAAGGTGAAGAATTCTAAATACGGGATAAGTAACAACACTATCTGGTCAAAAAAAGGTGGCATGGAGGATTAACTTTGCAGACTGCTAAGGGACGCGTCCAAAATCGGAAAGACCCATTATCTATACGTGGGAAACACAGTAGACTGGGGTAGGATACGCAGATTATAGCAGAGAGAAAAGATTGGATTCCTTCACGTGGAAAGGGTATAAATCGATAACAGTAATCAACCTATTCAGCAAGGGGGTGGGGCATACCCAGTGCAGAATAAACCTGCGGAGATGGTGCTAACAGCTCTACAAACCTGGTTTCAATTTCATGGAGTTCCCGATGGAATATCATACGACTCTGGAAGGGAGTTTAATGATCTGGCCATCCGGGATGAAATGAAGAATACAATAAGAGGTGACATAGCACCTTAAAAACTTGGGACACCCAAAAAGTGCTGAGGAGGAATAGGCAGCCTTCATAGTAAGTAAGCCTCAGTTATTATTTACAGGTATATCAAGTGGTTAAAGGGTAATAACCAGACGAAACAACGAGAATTGCGACATGCAATCACTCCATTCATAGAGTCACGGGGTTTGCCCCATCCGAGATACTCTTTGGGCTACACGCATGACGGGGAGATTACTGAGGTGAGACGACTAGAGGAGGGGAAATCCCATAACGGTGCCGTTGATGAAAATATGGGCCAAGGTGAAAGGAAAGATTGAGAGGGAAAAGAGAAAAAGCATGGCACGGCAAAATTTAAATGTCAGGGACATGACTGAAGTTATTAAAACAGGGATGATAGTTTATCGAAGATTGGATTCCAATAGTAGAAGAGAGGTTCAGCGCTAAAAGGGGCCATTCAGGATCACAGTAATTAGGGAACGCAATATAGTCACAATTTGAAACCTTAACAAAATGGACGGTTCACATTGAGAGAAAAATTTTATTCAAAAATATCAAATATAAGTTCATTGGGTCGCTAGCTACACAGCATACTCATTTAAATCTCATCACACTTTTTTTTCTATTCTTACTATTGTAAGAACTTTATATTCTACATTTAAAATGACTATTAGTTTTATTTTGTATTGTAGGTCTGTTTTATTAGGGTTGAAAGAGAAAATATGAAAAAAAAAAAACATATACTATAATTATGTATTGTTTACTAGTTATGCCTATATATTTATAGGCATAACTAGTAAACAATACATAATTATACTATATGTTTTTTTTTTTCATATTTTCTCTTTCAACCCTAATAAAACAGACCTACAATACAAAATAAAACTAATAGTCATTTTAAATGTAGAATATAAACTCATAATAGTTACGTCATATAATTGATAAAAATAATTTATGAAAGTAGAGTATATATAAAACTTTCTGCAGCGGCGTCATCTCTGGGGACGAAAGTGGCTTCTGATCATTACTATTGGAATAAATTGTAT
>NW_027116498.1:102250-103715 GCF_000696795.3 Halyomorpha halys | reverse complement strand
AGAGAAGAAGGAATAAGATCTAACTCGCTTGAACTGCTGTAAAACACAATGCTTTATTGGGTTCGGTACATCTCTTAACCTCAATAATGTCTATAAGGAATATCACAGAGATAATAAAGATGAACCACCAAATCAAGATGCACCCGGAGGATCATCACAAGACAGCTCTTACATTCCGAAGGGTGTATTACGAATTTACGAGGATGCCCTTCGGACTGAAGAATGCCCGTGATTAGGGGCAACGACAAATTCTTACGGGGAATCGACGAGTCCATGTGCCAGGTATACATGGACGACCTGCTCGTTTTTAGCAAAACGAAGAAACAACATATGTCCCACTTGGGCAAGGTGTTCGAACAGGTCCGGAAATTCGGATTAAAGTTATCGAGCGAAAAATCAATATTGGGGAGAAACCAGATAAATTTTTTAGACACAATATCGGAACAGGGAGTCAGGCCAGACGCAAATAAGGTAGAAGCGATCAGGAAAATGGCGATTCCAACAGATGTTAGGGGAATCAGGAGATTGTTGGGAGCTCTGAATTAATATAGACGATCCGTACCGGCAATGGCCAGGTATCTGGTACCCATCAACAACCTTCTGAAAAAGGGAAATGGGGTGCAGGTGACGCCCGATATGGTGGAAAACATTAAAAAATGCATGGAGGCGCTTCAGAAGGAACCGGTGTTGGCATTCCCGGACTTTGAACGTACATTTACCATCACCACGGACGCAAGTGAGTACGCGTTGGGGGCGGTACTGTCGCAGGATTGTGAGGGTGGAGAGCGACCGGTGGCATACGCTAGCAGGCGGTTAACAGATGCTGAGACAAGGTACAGCGCACTTGAGCGAGAACTGTTAGGTATTGTGTGGGCGGTAGAACATTTTCGCTCCTATGTTTTCGGGAGGAAATTCCGGGTACATACAGATCACAGACCGCTTCAATGGGTTGGAAAGCTTAAATAGTCCTCAGCTAGGGTCACCAGATGGAAGGAACTGCTCAACCAGTACAACATCGTAATCCAGTACAAACCAGGAAAAGAAAATGTAGTCGCTGACTGGTTATCCTGCGCGATCACCGTAAATGCAATAGACGAGGAACATCAAGAGGATCTGGAGTTTTCTCATCTATGTAAAAGTTTTTTTTTTATATAAAAAATTTTATCGTTCGTGTAAGTTTCATGGTAATAAGAACGGAGTGACTAGTTTTATTAATGTTTAAGTTTTTTTTTTATATAAAAAATTTTATCGTTCGTGTAAGTTTCATGGTAATAAGAACGGAGTGACTAGTTTTATTAATGTTTTAAATAGTTTTTTTTTAATATTTATTTATTGCTATTTACTGCTATGTACAGTTGCATTATAATACCTTTAATAAATCTGATCTAAGTTAAATTGGAGTGTTACAGGCGTGTAGAGAAACTACCCATTGGTAGCACTCTAATGACATTTTACATTAGCTGGT
>NW_027116498.1:101649-102200 GCF_000696795.3 Halyomorpha halys | reverse complement strand
CTAAGTTAAATTGGAGTGTTACAGGCGTGTAGAGAAACTACCCATTGGTAGCACTCTAATGACATTTTACATTAGCTGGTCTCGTGGCCAACTACCTCCCCCCCCCCCCCCCCCCCTTGGCGCCCCGGAGAACCGACAGGAATGGAAGAGGATGCAAGATCAAAAACTAGGGGGTTTGAGTGGTTAGAGAGTCCATAATGGAAGGAGTGATACTTTTAAATAGTTCAAGTGTTAATTTTAGTTTATGACAAGCGTATTTTTCGTTTTTTGTGTATTGGTAAGCTTGTCTTTAGTTATTTTTGTGTTTTGTTGCGGTTATCTTTTTGGAGTTTTTGAGGCATGGACCAGAAGGCAAACTGGTAGAGGGGAGTTATGGTTTGACAAGGCCTGTATACAACTCTAATCCTCACTCTCCATGTAAATAAACCCCAATAATATCTATAAGGAGCGTCACAAAGATAATAAAGTAGTATCTTTCTAGCAAGCGTGCGGTTTAATTCTGTTCCCTCTTTTCCTTTTTCTTCAAGCCTTTCAGTCCAAGTGCTCGTAAG
>NW_027116498.1:100257-101599 GCF_000696795.3 Halyomorpha halys | reverse complement strand
CATTTTGTTATTCTACTATTATATTATATATTATAATCTATTATCTATTTAATACAGCATAAGGCCGAGTAGAAGTTAACTTCCAATTTTTTATTATTATTATCGTATTGTTATTAATATTTTGTTTCATATTTGTAAATTGAAAGACTATTTTATGGGGAATTTCCGTACACTGGCGGAGAGTTAAGGCCTGAATGCGATTTTAAGCTGATCAAGTAGAATGTGAATATAAGGAGGTGCTCCTTCAATAAAGTTTAGTATTTAAGTCGCCATCAAGCGTTTTGTGTCAAAAACTTATTTGTTGTATACAACTACAGTCCAAAAAATCAAAAACAAAAATCATGAACTACGAATATATTAGTAACAAAAACAAAACACAATTTCCTTCTTAAAACTAAAACAACAGAACCTAAACTTTTTCAATTTACACACATCACATTGAGCATTCTCCAAAAAAAAAAAAAAAACACAGACACGGTTTCGTTGCACAGAACTTCAATTTTTCGACATGGACAGTTCGCCTCTTCTTCATTTCCTGCATACTTTCAATCGTTACAGCGTTATGTTCTCTAATTATAACGAACCCTCACAATGCATGAATTCCTTATCCCTATTATTCCCTAATTTACAATATAGGATAGTCCCAATTTTGGTCTCTTATATTACGTCATATATGTTCAAATTTTTCCTCATCCCTCCATATTGGAGTTTTCTCACTCCGGCGTATATGAATCCTCCTCCTATCCAGGAGTCCATTCTCTCCGAAATCGTTGAAGGTTTCCGGCAGGTTCCCCTTATCCTTCTTCTTTGGGATTAACTGTGACTACACGGGATAACCAGTCCGCTATTAAGTTTTCTTTTTACAAAATGTTTAGCTAAGGTTAGGAGTTTCTTCCAGCGGGTGACTCGTGTCGAAAAATTCCTTTCATTATTCCACCCATTGAAGGAACGTGTCGGAATTGATTGGAATTTCAGTGGTGAAGAGGATATAGAGAACAGGACCCAAGACACTGCTTCGACAGGATAGTTGTTCGATTACTCAGAGCCACTGCGAAATCGAGAGGAGTGATCTGTGTTTTAGGTGTGAAGAATAAGGTATGAGGTTTGAGGTAATATGGAATTGAGTTTAAAAACAATCCGGTGTGCCACACCTTGTCGATACCATGCGCTATGTCCAGAAAGTTGTTTCCTTTCAAGAGCTGAGGAGACATGGTCGACTCTGAGGTTTTCTTGGACAATGGTTCCCATACATAATCTGCATTGATTATCGAGAAATTCTGTGATTCAAAGACGGATTGGATATGTTTCAATCACAACTTATCAATTTCAAATTTGATTTATA
>NW_027116498.1:92119-96302 GCF_000696795.3 Halyomorpha halys | reverse complement strand
TATATAATTACAATCTGCCAGAACGATATTGGGCAATCAGTAATAGTTATAACTGATTACATCCATACTAAAATAAAATTGCATAACAATAAAACTAAATAAATAAATGCAAAAAAATCTCTCTTCTAAATATATGGAAACAGAAGGATAAAGAAAATAAACATGATCAAACTTTGTACATGAAAAACTAAATAAATAAAATAATCTCTAGTCGCATTTACATTCTTATATTTACTCTATCAACCTGAGTTTCCCTGAACCGACTCAATCCCCCACGCATAAGAGGCAGAGCAGAGATCATTGAGATCCCAGCTCATCCCTCTCACCACTTCAGTGGTAATCAGCCAGTGGAGGCTGAGCAAGTTCTCCAAAGCCGCATACACTCAACTTGAGTGGAGCATCTGACCACTGCCAGAACTCCAACTGTCCATTTTTATTTTACAATGAGTCTCTTGACCACTTCCGTTTCAAACTTCGAGGTGGATTGTAGGGATGGGTGAAACTGGATAAGGATTGAATAAAAGGATTGGAATGATTACAAAGATAAATTTGGAATTTTGAAACTTTGGTTGGTATGAGGCCAAGGATAAAAGGTATATGGAGGTCATTAGGTGTAGTCATTGGCTATAGTTCTAAGGATTTTAGATTGAAAGGATTGATACGTTTGATGTTAGATGGTTTAGCTGTTCCCCGAAGTTCAAGGCCGTATGTCCAGATTGGTCTGAGTATAGTCTTATAGCGTAGAAGTTTGTTTTCTATCTTGAGAACAATTCCAATAGTTGACTGAATCGTCTGTTGAGTTCTTGTCTGTTAAGTATACAATAATGTAAGGATACAATTATTGATATATTCAAGGAATATTACAGCTTTGGGAGGAAGTAGGCGAAAAAATTGAGGAGTCAGAAGAGATTTACGAGATACCCTGAAGATTTACGAGGAGTTAGCATCTTTAGTTGATATTTGACCTCAGAAGGGGTAACTGCTCTAAGAAGTAAGGAGAGTGGGATTGGTGACGATAGGTATTCTTTAATTGTTTCGGTTTGATCAGGATGAGGAGTGAATGTGTGAGAAAGGTGAATGGCTAGTTCTTCGGCTTTATCTTTGTCGGATGCTGCCCATGTGCTATTATCTCGTTGGAGCGGGTGGAAAATGTGTTTGGATTTTAGGATTGCTTTGCTCATGTTCCAGAGGGAATTGTCGTTAGTAGAAATAAAAGAGTAGTAGGAATTAAAGGATTCGGATCGATGGTTGAACAATTCTTTTTTAGTAGCTGTAATAATTATATAAGCCAAGATCAGAAAGATGTCTAGAGCGTTCCCATAATGTTCTGTATCGGCGCTTGGTTGAGATGTTGTGGTAGAGGATTTGTGTTGGATTTTTTTTTTTGGGGGGGGGGGGGAATTTAATGGTAAGGAGGAAGACCAGAAAGCGTTTAGCCACTAATTAATATACGTTTTTTTCATCGTTAATTTTATCTTCAAGGGCTAGAAATCAATCATAAAAAAATTAAATTTTGGTGTTTTTCTGTTGTTTCTTAAATACAGCTTTTTCCTTGTAGAACTGTTTCCCCAAAGATGAAGGCAATAAATCTAGATTTTCGAACTCTGTAGCGACCATTTCTATTGACTACTAGTAAATTCTTGATTAAAAAGTGCTATAATATCTTTTGTGCTTGGCAATTGTCTATGTGTAGAAGATTACTAAGTAGTCTGGTTTCTATAAAGATAAAACACCCCCAGATTTTTCCTCCAGACATTTCCTTCTCAATTTAAGATCCATTTCATAAAATATAAATGTTTTTAATAAGTTGTAATGATCCTCCCTCGGCACTTGTTGAAACTATTGAATATGGTAAATATTATATTTATTGGTAAATTGTTTAATTTTTTTTACCACTAATGCGTTGAGAAGTGGCCGACAAAGAGAGGTTAAGACTGAAACAGTAAATAAGAGCTTACTCGACCAAGGGGACTCGACTCGACTCGATGGGCTCCCCCTCCTCTCCACCCCTTCCCTTACCTCCCACTTACTACCACTTGAGGGCTGTCGCTCACCCACCATCTCCTCTAACACTAATGATTAGCCCTAATTGGTCCACAAAGATACTATTAGTATTATACGACTCAAATAGTCCTCCATCCAACGCAAAATACAAAAATCATATTTCAACATATGTGTGATTGAATTCTAAATATATTTACTTTTTTTTTTTTTTTTGTTTTACTTATATATATATTGGATTTTCAGATATTTTTATTTCCTTGGTGTTTTTTATTTACAGAAAAACATAATTATCAGGGAAAATCATTTTTTTTTAAATTGTTTAAAATATAAAGATTAGCCCTATTGAACGTTAATTGGGACTTGAATGTATGAAACCGCTTTTGATTTTCCATCTGCCCCACCATTTAAATATATAATGGCACCAAAGAATCGGGGAAAAACATGCTCCTGCTACTATAAATAAATATTTTCATGTTTCTATAGTTGTATTAACAGTTTTTGCTTTCACATGCTTATTTATAAAGAGATTACTTTCAACTAAAGCTAGGGTGGTCAAGTAAAATTGCATCTGGTTTATTATATATACATTTATCACATAGATATTGCTATCAATTAAAGTGTACAGGCTTGTGTGTGTGAATTTTGTGTATTTTATAAATTTCTAATTAAAAAATCCTTCAGCTATCACAAAGGTAATTTTAACTTAGTAATTAATTAACAAACATTTCGCATATGTGTACCTGTACCTATTTCTGCATAATATGTTATGTAATATATCTACATTATATTTCTCGAATTACCATTTATATTTGATAAAAATTACAAAATCTCAATAATTCATTAAACACGTAATGTGAATGAATATTAATGGCTCTACTCTAAATATGTGGTGTAATTCAAAGACCGATACGTGGTTGCAGGATGCACTCTGTTTGAAATTGAATGGGATAGTTATCACATGGAGGAGTGACTTGGTAGCGATCGGATGCTGAGAATGTCAGAAAAGATCCCTTTTAGTTTGTAAGACTGTTTTGAAGCTCATTGTTTCTTTGGGATTGGAATGGAACAAGTGATCTAGTCATACACACCTTCTCCAAATACCAATAGGTTTTTGCGTTAGTTTTTCCATATTTTACTTAGACCTCTCTCTCTCCTCCCCCTCCCCTGAAATTTTTTATAATGGGTTGCCGCTATGAACAGAGTGGTATTAATTTGGATTAGCTTTTATTGTAAATGCAACAATTTTACTTTTCATTTATTTTTTTGGGATCTTTGAGTGAAACAATTTCCCATTTAGTAATCACTTTTAATTTGGCCCTGGTTATTATGTTAATCTGTTTTGAGGAGTTACTATATATTACTTATTACTATTACTGTGTTAATCTGTTTTGAGGAGTTACTATATATTACTTATTACTATTAACTGTACGCAAATCTAACACCTAATATAATGATAACTCAAATAATTGTTTTAGTATCTGATTCCACATTATTTCCTCCTAAATTTTCGGAAATTGATTGTTTTAACTTGTTCATTTTGCTTGGGTAGAATCTTTTGAAACATCAGATCTTCTGTTAAAGAAATGTTTTCTAACAAATCAGTAGCTATTTTCTTATAGAAACTTCGTCGTAGATTCAGAAAGCAGTAATAAGAGTTGAGTTTTCGATTTTTTATTGAATAAAATGTATTATTATTAATTTTTTGGACACGCTTTAAAAATCATATCTTGATTATTTGATTAATTAACCATGGTTTTTATTTTATTAAATTATCTTTTTGTATATGTTTTTCAGTGATTACTTCAAGATTGATTAAAAAATAGTGTAGTAATGTTACCTAAAACTAATATGATGTTGGTCCTAGCAATAGTTGAAAACAGACTAACAAATTACAATGTGAGTGGTTAGCTGGCGGGACATTGTAGTGAAAATAAGGTACACCTTTGCCAGCTTAAAATGACCTGGCCTTTTTTACTTGCTTTGTTTCAGAGTGGCTTGTTATAAAATTCATTACTAACTGTGTAAAAAAAAGATTTAAATATGAAATTATCATATTAGGCTCATCAATCAAAGTCGAGAAGTCAAAAATTAACAATTGGTCATCCCTAAAACATCCCCTTAAATAATTTCATATATTTAGCATTAATGCTAAATAGAAATAAGCGTTTTTTAAACAGAA
>NW_027116498.1:77682-92069 GCF_000696795.3 Halyomorpha halys | reverse complement strand
ATATTTATAAATTCACCAAGATACGAATTTCAGACTTGATTACTTTCTGGCTTCCAGTGAAAAAGCTGAATCAATTATCTAGATTCTGAAGAAAAAATAATGTGATTTTGCTCATCAACGGAATTAATTCCCTTGACAAAAAGTCCAATGTGATTTGTCGCTTATTAAGTTGAAAAAGTTTATTTGGCTTCTAAACATGGTATTTTCCCAAATTGAGACCTCTACTCTTTAATGTCTCAGTCATAAAACAACTATTTGTTTAACAATTTATTGTTTGCATCTGTACATTTTATATTTATATTTGTTTAATTAGCCCTAAAAAAAATGTAAACTTGTAAAATAGAAACTTATTTTTTAATTTATTATCCATTGATGACTGATAAAAGTAATGTTTATGTTTCAGAATGAATTTTAATCAAGCCTCTGAAACAAAGCTATACTAATCCAAGCGATTCGAAATTAAAATATAAAAACAATAAAATTTCCACCTCTCTATTTTCGTTAAATCAGTTCGGTACATTCACTCTTTAAATTATAGAGTAAAAAATAACGCTTTGCTTCTAAAAAATAACGTATAAATATGTTTTGTGCTATCATCATTGGAAGTTTTTAAATTATATTATTATTTTTAATTTGTATTTAATTGATTACTTATTCAAATAAGATAAGAAGAAGGAAGCCAACGTGATGGAAAAAATCGTGATATTGAAGATGGAAGACAACAAATGGTATGACTATAAAATTTTTAAAGTATAAATACGTGACTAAATGTTAAATAATAAATATTTATTGGGTATATTACTGCTTAATTAAGTAAAAAATTTAGTCAATATATAGCTGGAGTGTTGGGAGTGCCCAACTTGTATCTGTATTTGTAATAAATAAATTTAATTCTATTCATTTTAATGATATTCTAGAGCTTTTACATGTTATATTCTATTCTTCTGTTAAACCACAGCGGCAACTCTCGTTTTATTATATATAACAAAAATATTAGAATGTTGGATGTTTTTATTTTCATAAAGGTTGTGAGATTCGATTTTCTTTACCGAAATAAGAATTCATTTCTCTTCTGTACTCTGAGATTATTATTTTTATTAAATCGAATTAAATCTAATAGTTGAAAACATTAGAGTAATTTCTATGTTGAATATGTCTGCGGGACTATCTCTAATCTGCACTCGTGTAATTTTGTGCTTTTCAGTCCTAATAATCTATTTTAGCCTAATAACACGTAAGCTGGTCTTAAATCTCTCAGGTTTCAGCAACGATATATTATACAAATCGATAGTATCAGGTATCCAATTATTGAAGCCAACATTACGGACATTGTTCAATACCACAATTTTTTCATCAACTAAAAAAGGATATATACTTACTCCTACTCTCTCCCACATCTTGATCTTCAGAAAATGATCTTTGCTCACATGTTGCAATGTTTCATTTCAAATTTGATTTTAATTTTTTTTAACGTAACTTGTTTTCTAATTTTAATTTATGAGAGTTCGAAGAAAAAAAATCGGTTTTATTAGTTATTTTAAAAATTTTATTATAAATGAAATTCATAATAGGAAAGATTTATCCTTGCATTTTCCATGGGAATCCTTATTCCGCAACAATTTGCGACCTGAACCTTGGGAAAAGAATCCTGGGCTCATACCGTCAGGCATTCTTCTTTATATTATGTATTTAAGAGACTATATTTTTTCTTGGATGTATGAGCTTTAGAATTGTTTCTTCAATTATTAGAACTGTTTAAATCTTATTCATCTTTTGGATCATTTTCGCAAAAATAGGAGTCGGTTTTTTATCAAATCGCCAATTTGTAATTTTGATCCAAATCCAATCCATTAATTGTAAAAGATATACATTTCTGTTGTGTCTAGCGCAGTGGTTGAACACCTACTTGTTTTTCAATACCTTATTGAATTGAACGGCTGATCATAGAGGATAGTAAAAAATGTGGTTCTAAGTAAAAATTTAAAAATATATTTAAAAAAAAACTGGTAACTTATATGTAAAATAAAACAACCACATATAACTCGAGGAATAGCATGATTCGGTTTTATATAAAAAAAAAAATATTATTTGAAAAAGAAGTTAAGTGTCTATTTAGTCGGATGAATAGTGAAATAACTTCTTAAAAATAATATAATTGAAGGTTTACAACTTTTAGTAAGGCTGATGTATCGGAAGGGGGATAATTTTCCAAATAATTATTAATGTACTCTACATTACTATAATATAAAAATCTTTAATTATTATGAACAAATAATAGATGTGTTAAAACCAAAGAATGCGAGTTTTATTTGTTTGACTCAATTTATACAACTTAAAACCCTTAAATTATTTTATTAATTTTTATTTACATAATTATTATACAATTAAGAATTTAGACAAACTAGAGAAAATTCATTACATAACTTAACTCTAAACGTAGATTGTGATAATCTATAACTAGTCTAAACTTAATAAAATTAGAAATTTTAGGAATTAATTGACTATTACGTACATTAGGAAGCGGGCTACATATTTATTCACAATTCATGACGTAACCTATGCCATCCATGATATTCTCATATGGTAAAATGTCGTACCTTGCCGTTTCTCTGGCCTACTGGCCTCTAAAACAGTACTCTTCAACCACATCAACGGGATAAAACGGATATCAGTATTTTGGGGGCATGGCGGCCTAATCTATCAAGTAAAGTTAAAAACGCTTTGCTTGATAGCGAGGGAGAAAATGGATCACCCTTGTGATAATGTAGAGCTAAAAGAGCTAGTGCGGGAGTACATCAAAGCAACGGGAATAAATTCAAGATTTTTCGATGCAAAACCAGGTGAAGATTGAAATGAATGAAGATGATGATCATTCTGTAAGAGATGATATTGTATACATTTAATGGACCCAGGTAAAAAAGTAGCCGTACACTACGGGGAAATTGGGATTCGTGTTGCAATTGAAATCGCGAAAAATTAGGGCATTCATTTAAAAGCCAAGTTTTACTTTTGACAAATAGGATTCATTAAACAAAGGTGTGTATTAACAAGAGTGGAGTGGAGTGGTTGCAACTGCCCGTTTCATCGCGTCATCAGGTTCCAGTCAACTTTCTAGCTGGTACACTCGAAGGTGATCACTTAGGGAGCTATGAAGTCGCGGTAGAGGTCTCCTCTTGAGCTGCATAGGGTGGGTGCCGATTATATTTTGTCCAAAAGCACAAATGTTCAATGTGATCCGTACTCCGCTTCCTCGATTCTGCCAAGCTTTTAATGGTAACAATATTACGTTCTATATATACTGTTATCCTAAATGACCTCTCATAACCCAGAACTTATTCACCATTATTAGAAGTTACTTCCCGATAAACTAACATCCCAATTTTGATGGCTCTCGCTATACCCCTGACTCTCAAATTCTTTCGCGTTGCACGGTTACTCTTTTCTTTCTGAATCCTGTCCTTATACCTTCACCCATAGGTTCCTCAACGCAACACAATTGTTTACGATCTCTTTCACTCTGGTTTTCGCGCCTCTGTAATCTCTCCACCGTGTGTGTAGCCCAAAAAGAATCTCAAAAGGGGAAACCCTGTGATTGAATGTATCGAGTGATAATAGGCTGAAACTGCTCGAGTCATTGCTTCATATGGTTATAAGACGTTATCTGCTTGATACACCCTTAAGTGGTTGCCTGGTGTACTATGAAGGTGTTCAATTCCTCCTCGGTTGTTCCGGGTATTAGGATACCAGGTCACTTTCATCGTTTTCATTTCCTCTTGCATTTGATAGCTGCATTATCAAATTTTTTACCACTGTCAGATGTGATTTTATCAGGGACACCGTAAAATTGAAACCAATTTCACAGGGATATCAGCATCGCCTCCGCCGATCTATCCTGCACAGGATACGCCAAAGCCACCATACAGAACAGGTCAATCACCGTTATCTATTTATATACATTCCGTGTGAAGGAATATACTTGGAGATCGTTAAGTGGTACTGTCGCACTCGGTGTTTCTTCTTGTCTTGTTGACACAATTTCCGATGGTATTTTTGATGATATTCTTCATACCCCACCAGAAGTACTAACGTCATAGTGCTTGTGAGGTTTTATTCAGTTCTGGGTGGTTGGTTTTACACCCCAATCAGCTCGGCTCACCATAATTTGCGTATTTTATCCCACATCACAGCGTTCCCCACATATAGATGTTGGATCTTACCAGGTTTGGACGCGTCCCTCAGCCCCCTGCGAATTCACCTCTCCTTGATGCCTGGTTACGACCAGGTAGTGGTAATGGTACTCTTGCCATATTCGGAACGTTCTATCTTTACAAACCAGAGGTCTTAGATACCCAGATAATTTGCTGTATTTTATCATTTATTATTTCATACAGTTCATACATCCTTTCATCGGAAATCCTCTCATCGTGCTCTAACCATCTTTTTCTTGCTCTTTTATTCTTATATCTTATTCTTGGTCTCCTTGATATTCTCATATAATATTTTCGTGAAACCGGACACTCTTTTATGTAGGAGTATACTGTATTTTATGGGTAGTATACAGCTGTATTTTATAGGTTGTGCTTAGTTGAGCCATGCCTCTATAATTATCACATGTCAGCTTGTCTCCTTTTTGGGTATAGGATATATTGTTGTTCTTGTCCGATCTTCTGGCATGTTTTCTTCCGTCCATATCTCCCAAATGAATCATAAATTTCTTCCCAAAAATCATTGCCGCCATAATTCATCATCTCTGGAGTTATCTCGTCAAGACCTGGCGACTTATGGTTCTTCAATGATTTAATAATGTTGATAATTTATTCTTTCTCAGAAGCTTCCACTTCTTCTGCACCATCCTGCCCCTTACCCAAGAGTCCATCTAGATTGGAGCTTTCTTCAGATTTTTCCTCGGTGGTTCTTGTGTTATATTATGGCAACTAGACCATTAGATTCTATACCCCATGATGGTGTTCAAATTTCAACTCTTACCAAGAAACTTCAGTGTTTCCACCAAAACATCATCGGCTGCGCAGACGCCGGAGAAAAACCTTTTTCTTACCTTCAGAGAGCTACATTATTCGAAGCACATTTAGAAGCTTCCCAGTCTAATTGGCAGACATTTCAGAAAACATGTGATTATGATGCCAGAAAACATGATTATGATACCATTATAGTCAAAGCATGCAAGGCATGTATGATGCAGGCAGGGACGAAATTATTTTGGCAAGATCGTTCTTGTTAAAAATAAGAAAGCGCAAGAGAGCACCTTAGCTCCATCCTGGAATTCAACAGTCAAAGAACAATCTTCAGCACCAGAACCCAGGAAACCAAAAATGTCAGAGTTATCCTGCTGGTAAACAAGGTTTAACAAATTCTATAAGGCATCTCAGCATAGGAACTATGTATAAAGTAAACAACAGCAACATCACTCTCAAAGCAGGTTGTATGCTAGTTCCTCAGAACATTATGGAGGCAATAGTAGTAGCACCATTCATCAACAATATAAGCCAAGACTCTCTTATTACAAGCAATATTCTGCTGAGAGTCAACAAATAACAGCTGACCCCAAGACTTCATCTCAAACCAGCTCCATTGTGCAATCACATCCTGAGACAACAGGAGCACTGCAGGGTATTCAGCAAAGCTTGTCTAGGTCTATTGATGTTGAGGTAGCCAATGATACACTGGCCCAACATTCAAAAAATCACTCTCAAGGCATCAGTCAGCAGTATAGAGCTCCTTTACTGCAGTTTTCATCTCAGATGTCTTCCAGACAACAAATATCATCCAGACCACAGGTAACTCCAAAACTAGCAATTAGTACAGAATCGTCAGAAATTCCAACAACACCACCTCAGATCCTTAAAATCTCTCCTGATCTAACATGTAGGCGTTCAAGATAAACTCAGCGAGATGATGGCGGCAACCTAAGTACAGGGTCGGAAGCAATTCTTTTCACGGTACTGAAGATTCAGTTATCAAAAGAACTGTGGAAGAAGGAGGGAATGCCGAGAGACCGCTTGTTTGTAAAATGTAAAAATATAATTTGAAAAAGGGACGAGAGAAAAAAATAAATAATAATTAATAAATAAAATGAGTAATAATAAAAAGTAAAATTGAGGTAGTATGACTATGAATTAATTTTATATTTATTAAAGTTTATAACAGAATGTTCAGGAGCAATCTGTGCTTCAGTCTTCGAGTTGAGGTTGGGTTTCCCAGGTTGTAGGTCACAGCTTCTTTAACTGTCAGCAACTTGGAGTGGAACTTCATGAACCGTTTTTTGATGTGATCCTCTATTGACTTCATATGTAAGTCGCGATGCAATTGGCTATTTCTTATGAACCAAGGATCATTAACAGCGCTTCTTAGGACTTTATTTTGAAAAGATTGTAGTTTATAGTTTCCGTGAAGGATGCCGCTCTCTAGACTTAACAGCCATACATCAGCAGTGGCCTGAGAATTTTTTTAATTATAAGAACAGTTGTTTCTGGTTTTAGTTTGGAATTTCTGTTTAGGATAAGATATAGCATTGCTAACCTTGCATAAGTTTGAGTTAATTTGATGTTGATAAAGTGATTCCAGGTAAGGCGGCGATCTAGGTGAATTCCCAGGTATCTTACTCTTTCACTGGCAGGATTCCATTTCACATTTTGGCCTTTAAGGATTAGATCCGGTGGTTCTGGTGGGCGTCGGAGAGTAAAAACTTTTCAGTTACATTTTTCAATGTTCAAGCTAATCATCCATTTAGTGGAATATTGTTCTAGATCATTAAGGTGACTTTTCAAAGTGTTTCTAGCTATTATTACATCATCATGTTGAGAAAAGCTGTATTGTCAGCGAACATAGCTATAGAGGTGTGTGTGGACTGAACGATGTCATGAAGGTAGAAGTTGAACAAAATGGGAGAAAGGACTAAATATTGTGGAGTACCGGTATGGATGTAAGGGTTGAATTTTTGTTATTAATTCTGACTGAAAATGCTCTACCATTGAGGAATGAGCTCAGAATATTGTATAGATATTAAGGAGTGCCTGCTTTCTTTAGTTTATATAGGAGACCTCGATGCCAGACCTTATCGAATACTTGTGTGAAATCTAAGAACGCTACCAGGGTGTGTATCTGTCGCAGGGCTTGGTAGGTCTCATTCAAACCTCGAGGATTTGTCTTCCCCTGGTGGTATGCCAAGGTGACCTCCCTCTGTTGATCTCCGTCCTGAACGGTTCCCACCATCATTAGGCAACGAACGAAATTTCAATCCATTCCGATTTTCTCTAATCTCCAGAGGCGTTTTATCTTCTCCCAAACCACTCCATTCCCGACGTATAGATGGTATGTTCGCCCCGGTTTGGATGCATCTTTCAACGCTCGGCAGATCTGATCATTCCTGACACCCGGTGCCGACCAAATAGTGGTGATCGAGGTCTTCCCATATTTAGCGAAGTCCATCTTCATGGATCCGGAAGTTCTTGTCTTCCAAATTATTTGGTGTAATTTATCGTTCTCCACATCCTCTAGTTCTTCCATCTCCGTTGGTCTTCCCTCAGTGGAGCTTTCGTTCTCGGATGATGGCTCATGGTCTTTCCCCGTCGTGCTTTGCGTTTCTTCTTCCCCTGACGTCCATTCTCACAAAAACTGTCTTACCTCCCCTGACATTTGTGATTGTTCCTTCTCTATTGCATTTACGGTGATCGCACTAGATAGCTATTCAGCAACTACAATTTATTTCCCTGGTTTGCACTGGATTACGATGTAGTACTGGTTGAGCAGTTCCTTCCATCTGGTGATCCTAGCTGAGGACTCTTTAAGCTTCCCAACCCATTGAAGCGGTCTGTGATCTGTATGTACCCGGGATTTCCACCCGAAAACATTGGCACAAAAATGTTCTACCGCCCACACAATACCAAACAGTTCTCGCTCAAGTGCGCTGTACCTTGTCTCTCATCTGTTAAAAACCTGCTAACGAACGCCACCGGTCGCACTCCACCCTCACAATTCTGTGACAGTACCGCCCCCAACACGTACTCACTTTCGCCCGTGGTGATGATAAATGTACGTTCAAAGTCCGGGAATACCAACACCGCTTTGTTCTGAAGCGCCTCCATGCATCTCCTAATATTTTCCACCATATCGGACATAACCTACCTACCCTATTCCCCTTTTTCACAAGGTTATTCATGCGTACCAGATACCTGGTCATCGCCGGTACGAATCGTCTATAGTAGTTAAGAGCGCCCAACAATTTCCTGATTCCCTTAACATCCGTCGGAATCAACCATTTTCCTGATCGCTTCTACATTATTTGCGTCTAGCCTGAATCCCTGTTCCGATATTGTGTGCACTAAAAAATGTATCAGCTTTCTCCCCAATATTGATTTTTCCCACGATAACTTTAACCCAAATTTCCGGACCTGTTCGATCACCTTGCGCAAATGGGACACATGTTCCTCTATTTTGCTAGAAACGAGCAGGTCATTCATGTATACCTGGCACATGGACTCGTCGATTCCCCGTAAAAATTCGTCCATCAATCGTTGGAACGTGATTGGGGCATTCTTCAGTCCGAAGGGCATCCTCGTAAATTCGTAATGACCCCTTTGGAATGTAAAAGCTGTCTTGTGCTGATCCTCCGGGTGCATCTTGATTTGGTGGTAGCCAGCCTTCAGATCTTAAGTACTAAAGATCGTGGCCCCACCCAGTATATCTAAGATAGTCGCGGTATCGAGTATCTCTGTCTACCGTGTTCTCATTAAGGCCCCGGAAATCAATAACTACCCTATATTTTTCTCCCTTGTCGCCCGGCGTACCCTTCTTCCGCACTGCCCATAGGGGGCTGTTGTATGAGGAGGAACTATCTACGACGATGCCCTGTTTTTTAGATGCTCTAACTCTTCCCGAATATGCGGTCTAAGTGCATGTAGGATTTGGTGCATTGTTTGTCCGGTCGCCCCCAGTAGGACTCCCTCCTTGAAGAAAATGTCTGCATATTAGTCCTTTATTTCCTGTCTCCAATTCCTCCCCCCTCCTTGGATCGCACCTATCCGTTTGGTTTGTCCCATAGGAAGCTCGCGACACTGATATCTCCTCTTCTCCAACCGAATCCTCCACAGGGCCTTGTTATTCCTAATCCCCGCACTTGCCTTTCCTAATCGATCGCAACTTATAATAGCTTGATATTCACGGGGCAATTTCTCCACGATACGAACCCTCAATACCCATTTCCGTAAATCAATGTCCGCCTCCCCTTCTACTCTACAGGGCCCACCAAGGGTGATTAATTGACAATGACATACCTGGACATAGATCTGGAGTTTCCTCTCACCGCCACTCAGCTTCTTCAGGGCCTTCCGGCACAGGATGGTATGGGATGCCGTGTCCACCAGGCATCTCACGCCGTTCACCTTGATGATATGCAGACCGCTGATCTTTCCTTTGATATTGAAAATCTCTAATCTGCGGTCGCCCCTCTCCTGCCACCCACCTCAACTCTCTTGCCTTGATCTCCTTCCCTCACTTACTCGGCGCCATCTAATTCTTGGCGGTTTATTGCTCCGTCCTCCTCTTCCTTCCCCCCTCTGCTTCTGAAGTTTCACTATTGGACTCACTAGGTCTATAGTCCTCTCGTCTTTTCCGCCGTATCCACTAGACATTTATTTCCATCGTCTCCCCTGGTCCTGTCTCTGCCCTTCTGTACAGATAAGGGCACTGTCGTGCTATGTGGCCTTCGTTACCGCACTCAAAGCACCTAGTGCGGGGGCATTGGGCCACCAGATTTCCTACTTTTCCGCACCCATGGCACTTCCTGTCTTCTTTCCCTCCTCTATTGGGTATTCTGCCCTGGTTCGGTCGCCTTTCTCTACCCGTACCTCTATCTTTACCACTATCCCCCAGTTCCCTTCTCTCCGATGGTGTTGACGGATTCCTTGTGCGGTGGTACGGTACTCTGTTCCATCCTCTATCATTGACATCCATCCTCCTCTCTAGCGCTCGCGTCGATCATGACTTGAGCACATTCCACAAAAGTCCCAGGGACCGCACTTTTGTAAACCTTCCCTTTTATTTGTCTCCTTAGCCAGTTGCACCTTCATTATGGAGTCGAAAAAATTCATCTTTCAACAGACAACATCCGCTTCAACAGTCTCTCTCATATTTTCTATGGCCAGTTGTCCTAACTAGGCTGCCGACAGTACGTTAGACTGCCCGTTCTTTCTCCTCTCCCGCAGCATGTAGACAATGTCTTCCTCTGGGGACAATCTACCTCCTCCATAGGCCTTCTTTAATCTTTCCTTCACTACTGGCCATGTTGTTTCCTTGTCTGCCTGCATATGGTTCAAAACACTTCGTTTGATCCGCCATCATCTCTCTTAGTTTATCAGTGATTCTTTTGTAGCGTGCCATGAGTTCCACGGCATAATTTCCAGTAGACTGTTTCGGTTTCTTTGCCTTTCTAATCACCATGAATATGTCCTCATCTGGAGCCCACCGTCCTCCTCCGAACGCTTTTTTTAATCTCTCCTTTATAACTCACCAAGGGGATAGACTTTGCTTCAATTCGGCTTATTAGTCGGTTATCCCCTTTTATGAAGTGGATCAGTTCTACCGTTTCCCCCGGAAACCGTTCCAGGTCAGAAACGGCCTTCCTTAAGTCTTGGACTTCTAGTGTAGTTGCGTGTGCTTCTGCAAGAGAGACTAGTAGTGGAGGAAACTCTGGGGGTGGAGGATTCCCCTCTGTGGGAGGTACGTTCTCGACCCCATTTTGATTTAATGCTTCCAGGTTCAAGGCTCGTCTAACGATACCATTGTCATTAGCAGCCATTATTTAAAAAAAAAAAGTAGAAAGAAAAAAATTTGAAGATGACAAAATAACAAAAAAAAATTCTTCTTAAAAGAAAAAAATACTCATATACCGGAGTATATGAGTATATGTAAGTTCCTGGGTTTCGGCACCAGTTAAACGTTTGTGAGCTCAAAGACTGAAAAAGAGAAAAGGGAGATAAAAATGACCAACTCGCTTGTTACTCAAAGACTGGCATTTATTGTGTTTCTTACCTTTATATATAAATTATCGATCAGCTGATCTACTCTATCCCCTGACATTGAAATAACAGCTAACTAATAAATACAGATAGTGGAGTTTACTTTCTAAATAATAGTTCTCGTTAAAATATGAACATGAGTTATAGTTTTTATTCTTAGTGTTTCTATTTAAATGATAACTTATTCTAATATATATATATATATATTTTAAATAACGTTGTCGGATTTAAGTCATCCGATTTTCTCGGTTAATTTTTGGATTTATATAAAGTCGGGGTCGGGGGTCTCATTTTCTGATGCCCCCCTTGCCGCGAACACCGGAAGACCCCGAAGACGCTGCAACTGCGATGCCGCCCCCGCCTAAGCATCATGCAGGCTAGGACCTGGCCTACCACTACCATCACGCCAGGCTCCAGGACACGCTGGCCAGCCCTTGAAGAGGAAATACGTCTTTTCAGACATCGGGCGAGACACATGATTTTCACCATTTCACCCACAGCACACCTGGACGAGAAAGCGGCCTAGAACACGTCACCGCGTCGGCGAAAACGTCATTCAGCAGATAAGCATAGTATTGTTTAGGCCATGAGACCACCCACTTTCTTATATTACTATAAATAATGAAATCGAATTAAAAACCTAACACACTAAATATAATTGCCCCTCCAGGGGATTAACATTGTAGATTAAGGAAATATATGCATGTTATGTTGTTCATGAGCATAAAGTGTCTCACATTTTCAGCCCCCCTTTTCCACACATTAATTTCAAACATAAAATTACACTCGGGACACCTGCAGTATAACACGAGCAGGTCCCGATGTAAACAAACGTATTTCTTGTAATGTATTGTCCTTATTAGTTTAGTTTATTAAATTATTTATTGCAGCAACTCATAATAGATTCCGTCTGTTATGAACTGGAATATCCTGGCCAAACTTATATTTAATACAATTAAATTTAACAAGGATTTAAATTTCTAATTTATGGAAAAATTGACATATTGTATCATAATAACGATATATGTTAGAATACTGTTGGAAAATTCCCCATGCCAGGCTTTAAGCCTCTGAAATCCAGTTAAGTAACTAACATCCTTAGATCAGATTTACTAAATTATATGTATGTATGTACTCTATAATATATGCATGTATGTATCACAGTATAATGTATGTACAGTTGTAAATAGTAATAAATAAATATTTTTAAAAAAGTAACGTATCGTTTTTGCAATTGAGACATTATTACGACATAAAAAACAATGTTACATTATACTGCGGAAAGATTAGACATTTCATACCAACAGTCTTAAAAAGACATATTAACTAAAAACAGTATATCTCCAAGTGTCAACTCAAACTGCTAAATGTTAAAACAACTTAATCAAAATAAAACTAGAGAGATATCTCAATAACCATCAATACTTTTACAAACGAAATGAGTAGTTAGTAGTTGCAAAAGGGGTATTAACGGTAGCGAAGGGGTGGGGATGTGGAATATGTCACTCTTCTGGGTCCTCTAATTACAGTCCAAATATCCGCTCAATCAAATTACAGGTTGACCTCTATTCCCCACCATTTCCTGTCTTCTCTAAGACATTCAGTTGCTAGCTTCAAGTTTGTAAACGTATACTCCATACTTTTTCAGAGCCAAAGGTGAATATTGTCTGAAAGAGCTTAAACATTAGAACACAGATAGATAAAAAATAAGAAGGTTTGACTAACAATAATGAGGTTGTCAAGTGATTGAATCTGAAAAGTTGAGTGCTGAGGGAAAACTCCTCCTCTCCCCCCCCCTCTCTCTCTCTCTCTCTCTCTCTCTCTCTCTCTCTCTGCCAACCCCCCCCCCCCCCCCCCCCCCCGAACGAATGCCGAGTAGGCCAACAGCCATTACTTTGGACTCGAGAAAAGCTAGTGACCAGTCCCGATCTCTCCATTAAAAGAGTGACCTTTTTTTCTACTCTCAATTTCTTCACCACATAGAGTAGAATCTTTAGGGACCAGCCAGCCCCTCGTGGAGGCGAAGAAGAATGAGCAAGCAAGAATAGAACCCTGACCACTGTCCAACATTCGTCTAACAAGAGGTGCCTCAACCAACACATCAAGAAATAACATAACTTTGTAAATAGAAATAGTTATAATTTTGTCTAATTATACAGTCCAGTCAATAAATTCCAAAAGCAGTTATAAATATAAATATAGATCACTGCATAATCTGGTTCTACCCCAGGTAGTCTACTCCAGTCATTAAACAATCAGGCTAAAATAAATCAAATATTTTGAGATGTTAATGCATTTTGAGATATTCCTCAATTCATACCTTTCGTGGTTCTTGACTTGAAAAAAAGTGGTTTAAAAATTATATATTTCTTCGACGTCGCCTGCTACATCTTCCCGATACCTGCCCGACTACCACCCTATTTCTAAAACTTTGCATTCAGTTAGAAGGTGATTCAGCTTCTTCAGTGATTCTGACAAGGAGCTGAAAAATGAGATGTAATCTTTCCCAAGGACATGGCTCGGAATAGGCAATGACCGGAATATACAGAAAAGCTGTCGCAGCTTTTTCATAAGTTAATCGATTCATGTGGCAATTTAGGCAAATACTGAATGCTCAAAATGTTATTCATTACAGAAACTAAACACAAGTGTGAATAAATGGCATTTGGTCCGGCTGCGGTCAAATAAAACTCAAATAGTAAATTGTACTATTTTTATTTGAGCCAACGTTTCGCCTCACGTTGCAGGGCTTCGTTGGGGCTATAAAAATACAAACACTTAATATAAGTACAAAAAAAAAAAGTGGAAAATAACAAGGGTATATATAAAATGAAACATAAAAATTAAATGTTATAAACAATAAATGAAAACGGTAATAGTAACAGATAAAGAGAAGAAATATTAAAGAAAGTGCAAATTAAGAGATGAAAAGGGATAAGAATAAAATCAAATGAAAATGAACGAGACAGAATTCATACCTGTTTTGACGAAAGTCAAAGTCAGAGTGAACCGTTTGTGTTGGGAGGAGTGGGGATGGCAGTTAAGTACGTCACATTTTAAAATAATTTTAAAGTAAACAATGTAAAAAATATTTATTTTTTTAAATTTATTTATTTATTGATATCTACAACTTTATAGAAAATACAACCAGTAAATTTGATCATAATGACATAATGATATGATACAGAATGTAATGAAACTACCCAGTAGTAGAACTCTAAAAACAGTTTACAATATTAGGTCATGAGGCCATCTTCTCTTCAGGCGCCTCGGAGGATTGCCAGGAATGGAAGAGGAAGCAAGGTTAGAAACTAGTGGGTTTGGGTGGTTAGGGAGTTTATTATGGAAGGAATA
>NW_027116498.1:75431-76157 GCF_000696795.3 Halyomorpha halys | reverse complement strand
TTTATTATTATTCATTTTACTAGTTCTATAAGTGTTGTCATTTATCCTTGTTCTTACTGATTCTGTGAGTGTTTCTGTAGCTTCGTCGAAGTCTTGTTTTGTCTTTAGTTGAATATTCAAGTCTAGTTTTTGTTCTAAGTCGTATCCAAATCCGTCCCAGTCAACTCTTCCTGTAATCAATGAAGGAGTGGAGGGCTTAGGCACGAACCTTGAATTTAAAAAAGTAGAACTGGACTATGATCAGAAGAAAGGTCATCCAGGGATTCAACAATGGTTTGAGAGGAGGAGATCTGGGAGGTTATAAATATTTCAAGGATATCCGGCCGTTTTTTTAGGGATGTAGGCCAATAAGTAGGATTTTTGGGCGAGAGGATAGCATATGTATTGGAAGTGGAAACTTGGGATATGATATTACCACGGGGGTTGGTTGTTCGGCATCCCCATCGTTGGTGTTTAGCATTGTAGTCTCCTCCAGCAATGAAGCGTGGTCCGAAGGTTCGGAATAAGGAATCAAGAAGGCTATAAGAAAGGTTATTACCAGGAGGACAGTATACAGCTGAAAATGTAACATGGGAAGGGCGAGTCGAAATTATTACCGAGGTCGATTGGATTGCATCAGTTGGATTGGAAGGAATAACGGAATGGGATAAGGATGCAAGAACCAGCATGAGAAGTGTTATCTGGGTGGTCTGATCTATAAGTGATGTAGTCACGTATGTAAAAGTG
>NW_027116498.1:71897-74861 GCF_000696795.3 Halyomorpha halys | reverse complement strand
GAGGATATGTATCAGGAGCTTGTAATGGATAGTTTGTATGACTAGGAGTGCTGATTGGGGACCGTGATATATGCGGTGCTGGGGTATGAGGTGTTGTGTCAGTTTTAATGGTAGTTGGAACGAGGAGTTCCTCGGAACAGTTGGATGAGATGAAACTGGGAGTGGATGTAGTGGCGGCAGTTTTACCCGTAAGGGTAGGTGATGGGGAGGATTATGATGACGTGGAGGTTGAGGCTTAGGATGAGAGGTCAGGGGTTTGGGTAAAAAATATTAAAATTAGGTAAGCAATAAATCATAATATAAATAATAGAGGGGGAGAAGAAATATTTTAAAAAATATATATTTTTTAAACTTTACATGGATAGAAAAACAAAGAAGAAATAATATTAAGATAATGAGATACAATAAATGTAAGTGATTAATAATGGCAATATACCAGCAGTGTGTATTCGTAAAAAAATAGGAGACCTTACTTTTGCGATTACCTAAGTAGATCATCTATTATAGCAATAGTTCTAACCTGGTATTTGGGCCAATTGTCAAAAAAAAAATACTAAGTAAAACTGAAAAATTAAAAGCAAGTATGTAAGAAGTATTTCATAAACAATTCATTTAGCCACTCATTATAAACAGTGATGATTATATTGATGTTGTTATGTGCAAAAGTGGAAAACATTTGCTTATGAACTCTTCATGTTTTCATTAACAGAAGTGTGTGAACTAATTTATCAGAAAGTCACCCCCTCCCAGAATGGTTCCCACTAATCTTGATGTTCAAAGATTTTGTGAGAAGAAAGTGTTCATATTTTATATTTATTATAACGATTTCAAATATGCATCTTTACTACACTGGCTGATATATAACGATCTCCCAATAAGTAAATATATACAAATCAAGACAAGAAAGTACACCTATGAAGAATAATAGGGCGGGTAAAGTGGGGAATTGCTTAAATGTGGTACGAACTCTGTGACGGAGCTCTACTTGCTCATGTTCTTTTTTTTTAATAGTTGAGCTATAATTTCTATATAATAAAACTATATAAATGATATGCTTTATTAGGATTTTTTTTTTTAACACAGTCATCTAAAAGCAATAGTTCCTAAAATTAAAAAAATAATTATTCTTTTATGTTACATATATTTTTTCTAATATTCGCTTATACAACACTTCTCACCCATTTGCTCTAAATATGATTATGTGATATTAATATCGCTTTGAAAATTTGAGTTATTTATCAAGAGGAAGGTGCATTGAGTGTTACCATCCGGCGCTACTTAGGGTGAATTGGTGTAATTGGAGCCTGATGGCCTGTCTCAAGGGTCTTCTCATTGTCATCTGTCATGAATAAGATTGCTCCACAACATAATTCCTATCGCATCCCCTAAATATATTTATTACTGAAATACCAAAGAGAACCAAATATAATATCTTTAGTTAAAAGTAAAATGAAAAATATTTAATAATAAAAACGTATTTGGAGAAGTCAGATATTCAATTTTTTTACAATATGGTTGTAATGTATGATGAGAACAAACTTAGAATAATAATGTATTCTATAAGCTCTCAATTGTGACAGTACTATGACATAACCCTGAGGATACCCTCGTATCGCAACAGTTCTTTTCCTCTGTTAGTGGATAATCTCTTGTAGACTATGGTCCCGACTTTGGTGTTGCCCATCAGTTAACGCACGCTCAAATTTTGTTTTTTTCACTTGTTTACTCTTTTCCCTCTCGATACGAGCTTCGACTCCATTCCACAATTTCTTGAGGGCTAAACTGTTCATTGTTCACAACCACGGAAGGACGCCACATGGTCCTTTCCACAGTTGGTGCATTTCGGTTTTCCCATCCTAGGGCAGGCACCGATGCTGTGTTCCTGGGCACAGCGCACGCACGCCTCCTTGTACCCGCAGTAGTTTTTGGTATGGCCGAACTGCTGGCATCTGTAGCATTGAGGTGGGCCATGTTCTTTTCTTTGAACAAAATGGTGTGCTGTGAACAAGCAGTGGTCTATATGTTTTACCTTTTTTATGTCGTCTAGGGTGACCTGTACCGGCACCTTGAGAACAATAGGTGAGAGAGGTGTTTTCGTCCCATCGTTGTTCGATTTGTTAAGACGTCGGAGATCTATAGGGGCCAGACGTTGAAAAGCAGCTTTGACATCTTCTAAGGGCGTGGAGATGTCGATGTTTTTGATGACATAACACTGCTGTGTCTTGCCATTTCGTGGGGCATACGTGTGATGCCCGATTTGTAATATCTTGAGTCCTTTAACGACTGCGTCCCGGTCCGCTACGGACTCTAGGAAAATCTGGATACCCCCTCCTGTTTTACGCACTAGATATTGCTGAATTTTAAGGCGAGCTAAATAAGTTCTCACCTCTGGGACCAGATGACCTGCGACGACGACTGGTGGAATTGTCGGAGATTTCTTGGTAGGAAGTTCTACTCTTGAGGACCCTGAGTCTGTAGATAATGATGAAAGAACTGCGAATGTATTATCATCGACAAGGTCAGGATCCGTCTTCTCTAATTGTAGCATAGTGGTCTTCGCCTTCTCTGTCCCCTTCTTGCGAGCTACAAGTGTGTAATTTTTTTGCCTGTATGTGCATTAGCCCGTTGGAGACCCAGTTTCATCGTCAGAGTCTGGCGGCAGGCTTGCGGCTTGAGCTAGTCCCAAGGCCTGGGCCATCTTGCACTAATGTCAACGGGGTGGGCACTGGGGACGATTTTTTTTTCTAACCTCCTATTTTATTTATTTAAAAACTATTACCATTATATATACAACTTAAATCTAAGGATGACATATATACACTAATTACAATATATCTTTGTTTGCCTTACGGCATTATAAGATGTTTCATGCTTGGCCCGCTGAAGGCGGTTTTACACGAGTGGCTGTACTGCCAGGGGCTAACAAGAAATGGGGAGGGGCCATTCCGGCTGGTTGTGTTGAGG
>NW_027116498.1:62448-67346 GCF_000696795.3 Halyomorpha halys | reverse complement strand
GGAAGTACAGTCGGAGCGAGGCGGAGAGCATGGTATCAGTCAGGGCTACCACTGATGGTCTATACTGCTGTAGGAGAATTTCTATTTCGGCTATCTTCGATGAGAGGCCTCTGATGTTATAGTTGAGCACTGTGTGCTCAACCATAATGTTTTTCCAAGATTTTTCCCATCATGTTGAGCAATGTCGTCACCATTCCCATCATCTGGTCCATTCTAGAGACAAGTTGATTGACTAGGGTGTCCGACAATGTGGGAGATGCTGGAGGCTTCTCGGGTTGGGTTGGCTGTGGCTGGTCTGTCTTGGGGGTTGTCCCTTTAGTTCCATTATTTCCGCCCATGACTCCTGAATAGAATACGCCGGGTTGAGCGAGCCTACTGGGGTTTCTCAAAGGTATGGTCGGTGCGACTCCCGGGGTGGCCTTCTGACGCCGCTTTTCCATCAGTTTGACCCTTTTGGGGCAGTCTCTAGCTGAGGCAGGATGATCTCCATCACAGTTGGAACATCGGGGTTTCTGTGTTTTGGGACATTCAGATGTTTGGTGCTTCCCACCACACCAGGCGCAGAGGCGGGTCCGGCCACAGTATTTCATTGTGTGTCCGAAACCCTGACAGTTTCGGCACTGGACTGGTGAGCCATCTTCTTTGAACGTGCTGACTCGAAAGCGCACATGGTCAATGTCGCCCAGCTTTTCGATGTCCACTATTCTTACAGTGTGGTCTGTAATTATCTGGATCATCTCAGTCTCGTAGACCCCTCCTGTTTCATCTCTCCTGGTGAGGCGTCTTGCCATCTTGAATCCAGGCAGACGCATTTTAAGGGTGTCTGTGATATCTTCGATGGGGTAGTCCCGATCGAAGCCGTAGATCACATATTTTTTGGAACGCTTCGTTCCTCGTGGTGCATAGGTGTGGAATTGCACCTCTTCATCGGTACGGAACAGTCCCCTTGTTTAATTGGTTATTATTACTTCATTGGTTAAATTAAAAATGTGATACATCAATCCTTTGTACTTTTCAATTGATTTAGTCTTCAAATGACTACCCTTTCAGGGATCAACTAACATTCTCGACAGCGAGTATTACTAACTGGTATGTAACTTCATCCCCCAACTTGGCCTCTGTACCGTCGCGGAGCCTAGTGCTGTTTGAAATGGTTATATTTATTTCTTCTAGCTGCGTTAATTTTCTGAGCCTCTTTTAGGAAGTTCTAAGTAATCGATTAATTAATTTATTGACTTTCTAGCTTTAATGATATAAATGCTTGATGAGTCAATTTCATCTCTGCCAAGCCAGGGTTGTGTTGTTATTAACAATACACTGTGCGAGAAATCTTGAACAAAATTTATACAAAATATAAACAAAGATATAAATCTGATGCATGGTAAGAACATAAAAGAAATTGTCCAAAGTAAGAAACGGAAGAAGTCCAGGAGAAGGTTGTTAAAGGCAACAAATGTTCAAAAGGTTATAAAAGCAAACATAATAAATGAAATGAAAAGAAATATTTTTATAAATTTATAATGCATAGAAATTGAGGCTTGACTGTGGTATTTTAGTACATACGAAAAGCTTTGGTGACTACAAAAAAAAAAAGAAAGAAAAACACTTTCAAGTCTATTCTGTTATCTCATGAACCAAATATTGTCCATGATAACACAATAAGGGGGGAAGGCAACAGATTTTATCAAGTTAATCGAGGCTTTTTTTTTTTTTTAAGTAATGCCTTTATTTTTTCGTCTTTGAGCCAGTTAACCTATACCTTGATGAAATAAACCTCCCAAGTAGGATTGAATCAAAACAACATAACTTCAAAAATGCGATTCCGACTAAAGATGTGCCATAATAAGGTTTTTGGAATACAATTAACTGGGAGATCAAAAGAATTTGAGAAAAGTACACAGTCTTACCTCTATTAGGGGTAGGGAGGATTCTATAGTTCATTACTT
Source organism: Halyomorpha halys (assembly GCF_000696795.3). Taxonomy (NCBI): domain Eukaryota; kingdom Metazoa; phylum Arthropoda; class Insecta; order Hemiptera; family Pentatomidae; genus Halyomorpha; species Halyomorpha halys. The sequence goes on along the minus strand of NW_027116498.1, from coordinate 65,400 downwards.
TTGTATTGATACAATGTTGTCTGCAAATCAAAAATCAATATTCCTTATACTTTCCTATGAACAAGATATATAGTAAGTTGAAGAGTTATGAAATCGAAACATAGTTTTAAATAAATACATGTTTTTTCAACAATCCTGAGTTCGAAATATCAATAACCAAATATTGCAAATTGATCTGTTTATCTGTCAATAGCTGACTGCCTAGCTCAAAAAGAAAAAATCTACAAAACTAGACATACTTATTTAAGATTGTTATGCCCCTGGAATGTTTCAACATCCTTTTCACTAACAATATCTTACCGAAAGGTACACTACATTATATCACTCATTACGCTAGTTCACCGTTTTATCGATAACGGCTTTTAGAATTTTGATCATTAAATGGTCTATATTGTAGGAACACGGTTCGATCAAAATTTTAGACGGGCACTCTGATCATAAATGGAGTAATAATGTTGGACTATCGTTATAAAAGTATTAAGGTAGAAATATCGTTATGAAGGTATTAATGTAGAACTATCGTTATAAAAGTATTAATGTAGAACAATCGTTATGAACTTATTAATATAGAACTATTGTTATAAACGTATTAATGTTATTTAATTTCAGCTAGGTCTTATCCTCTTTGAAATTCTTTCACAGGACTTAAATGACGAATTTATTAAAAAAACCTCTGTTCTAAAGTTCCTTGTATTAGTAGTGAAGAATGGATAAATATAAACTATGAAGGAATTCGATAATTGACTTAAAGAGAGGGAAAATATTTTTATTTTTCAGTTTTAAAACACATTTCTTCCTGAAATAAGTTGTAATATAAGTTGTGTTAGTACCGTTGGAAGCCCAACCATTTCACAAATTATAATATTTAATTGAGAAAGCCAAAGTTTAAAAGACACGAGTTTGCCTGCTTGACAATGTGATACTGTTGGGATTTCCACATAGTTATTAATTAATTTCTTTTCTTATATCACATAACTGAGCCTTTCAGTTGACAAGAACTCCTCAAAATCATCTTTGGAATTTTCAATTTGGAATTAATTAGAATTGAACATTGGATGAATGTTTTATGGTACAATGCAAAAAAATTTTGGAACGAAAATCAATTAACTGAAAAGCTCATTTTAAAAATTAACCATAATGATATACTTATTACTGAATCAGGCATTATAATTGGTTACGATGTATGGATTATTTTTTAAAAATCTAAATTTTCAAAGATTATTTATAAGAAATAGGCTTTTTATCTCGGCAGTCTTCAACCTGCTTCTTTTGACGACAAGAGGGAACGGTTTTCGATAAAAGGGGTCTCATGTTGCTTTTAAGTACTTGTTGCTCCACTTCACTAGTTCCAATTAGAATATCATGTCAAACTTTGAATACGCAATTAGATGTATACATATATACATACATCAAAAACATATGTGTACCATTGATGCTTTCGGTTCGTAGTTGAGCATAGATTAATATGAGGAGAAGAATCAGTCAACAAAACACACAAATAAACAAAACTTATTTATTTGTGACAACGTTTCAACCTGAATTTCAGGCCATCAGGGCTGAAAAAAAAACTGTTGATCTCGTGATTGATGTTTAGGCCTGGGCAATTGGGATTATTTTAATTTCCTCAAATAATACATATTCCTATCAGTTTAATGTTGTCTATTTTGCTAGAAATAAATTGGCACTGTCATAGTCACACTAAACCATGTAGTACTGTGTTGACGGTAATAATGTCAGTTTTCTCAGTCACTACCATCGTCAGCTCGACAGATATCGGCCACGTGGATATGGGACTTTAAGATGGTCAAATTTATCTTTTTAAGAAGATTTGTCTTTATTTGCAGTTATTATAAAAAAAAGTTAATTTCCAAAATCATATCCAAGTTTTGATTTGTAGAAATGTACCGGAATTGATAAATGTCCCTCCACACTAAATTTCCTTGACTGACTTTCTTGCTAATAAATTCACGACGAATCCCTCAGTGACATTTTTCCAACAGCTTGTTTTCATGTAATAAATCTTTTCACTCTTTATTTTTGAGTTTTTTGTGAAATTTAATTAGAAACTAAATTTCGAATCGCGTAGAGCGTGGATTATAAAGGCGGTGGACAGTACTAACGGTGGATTATACCAGGTGGTGAAAACGCGACGAGACGATGAGCGTCAGATTTATCTGGAAGCACTAGATCGATTCCAAAAGCAGTCACGTGCCTCCCATCAGACCATGACCCGTCTTTGGCTTCTAGTTCACGTAACACAGAAATGCCATATTTGTAAAGAAATTATGAGCTCGTATTTCGAACTGGTGCTGTCCCCTTTCTTCTGATCATAATCCTGATCATGATAATCAGGATTGAGGTTTTCACAAGGATGCAAAAGCTTTCTTAAACCATTGTTCATGTAATTAGCAGGTATTGGAAGTAGTTCACCAATTAAAAAAAAACATTGCTTAAGCTCTTAAGAAACAGTAATATATTTGTTTTGTTTTTTGGTGACAGCTAGTAATGAGAAAAGCTATGAAATAGGGCATAAGAACAGCATGACTTCGCGATTTTTTAAAAGATGTATTTTCTTTTCTTCTTTTTTTTTTTTTTTTCTTATTGGAACTACAGAACCTGATATTTCCTGAAACTATTAAGATTAAGTGCTATAACTTCCTCTCATCTATAAGTGGTTCATATATATATATATTTTTTTTTGTTTATAATTAAATTAATTTATCCATGTTTCCCCTGATAGATAATGTTACTCATTTATTATTTCAATGTGAATATTCAAAATGAAGGATCAATAGATAACAATATTATGAAGAGGGTTTTTTTTTTTTACTAATTTCATTAATTAAAGGTATTTAAAAAGAATTGGTAGTGCAACTATGGCCCACCTGTTTGCTTGAATTGATGAGTAACTTTATTTTCTTTTGATATAAATTTGTCCAAAAGTGTTAGTAT
>NW_027116498.1:61857-62398 GCF_000696795.3 Halyomorpha halys | reverse complement strand
TACAATATATCTTTGTTTGCCTTACGGCATTATAAGATGTATCAGGCTTGGTCCGCTGAAGGCGGTTTTACATGAGTGGCTGTACTGCCAGGAGCTAACAAGAAATGGGGAGGGGCCATTCTGGCTGGTTGAAACTGGGGACGTTTTTTTTTTTTCGTACCCTCCATTAATTAGGAAAAGAACTTAGGGTACATGAAATATGTAAGTACAAGTTTGTATCCTTTTTCTAACCATAGGTATTTTAAGGTTTAGTTAATTTGTACACTGTATGTGCAGAGTCGTCGGCGCCAAGTGCGCGTTGATACATAAAAACTGGGGACGATTTTTTTTTTTTTTTTCTTACCTCCTAATTTTATTAATTTTAAACATTTACAATTATATACACTTACATCTAAGGAATATATACACTAATTATATTACAAATTATATCTTCTAAACTGGGGACGTTTTTTTTTTTTTTTTTTTTTTTCGAACCCTCTAAAACAGAAATAAAATGTGAGTTAGTAGTGCATTACTGTGTAGAAAGAAAAAGTAATTCGTG
>NW_027116498.1:55742-57879 GCF_000696795.3 Halyomorpha halys | reverse complement strand
ATATATAAGTTATCTTTTACTGAAGTGAAACTAAAAATAATAGGAGAGAGAGGAGTGCGAAATGAAACGCTTGAAGTGCTCTCAAAGACTGATCTATTTGAGGAGCCTGTCCGTCTATATATATACAATCGGTCAGCTGTTCTCGATCAGCTGATTTGGACCTGACATAAGTGGTGCCGAAACCTGATTGTTTTTTTTTAGTTAACTCAGTGTATATTTTCTTCGGTCCATTATTTTTTTCTCTCTCCTTTCTTATTTTTCTTTTATTTTTTTTTTATTGCCATCACTGAGGATAGATGCAGCTGGCAACCCGTTAGTGCGAGCCGCGGTATTGAACGTACCGCCGAATGGACCTATGTGTCCTCCAGTCCCCATAGTCCAAGAGGAAGCCGCGGCCCCTGCGGCCCCAGTCCCAGAAATGGCTCATTTACCAGATACAACGTTGGCGCAAGCTCACGCGAATGCCTTGGCGCCTTGAAAGTCAGAGCGGCAACTTCTCAAGACTTAAGGTAGGCAATATCAGACCTGGAACGGTTCACGGGCGAAGTTGGTGTGCTGAATCACTTCATTAAGGGAGGCGACCGAGTTATAGAGAGACTGTAAGCTAAAGTGTCCGATAACCTTCTCGAAAGAGCCGACGCCATATCATTAAACGCGGCCCTCATCTGTCGAGTCAAGCGGAGCGTGTTAAACCAGATTCAGGCAGATGAGGAAACATCGTGGTCCACTGTGAAGGAAAGATTGAAGAAGGCATACGGGGGGGGGGCAGGTGGTCCCCCGAAGAAGATGTGTTTCACCTATTTAGGGAGAGGAAACGACCTACGCAGACAAATGGGCAGTACGCAGATAGGTTGTTAGCCCAATTCAACCTTATCACAGAAAAAATGCGTGAGGCGCATAGCACAGAAATAGTTCATTGACGAATGAGCTACCTGGGCTCAATACTTAAAGTTCAATTAGCTAAAGAAACGAATAAGAAGGAAGGCTACTACCTAGAGAGCGCACATTCACCAAGTGCGCACAGGAGATGGTGGATGTCAGTGCGCGAAAGGAAGACTCACGGATGGAGACGGATGATGGAGGGTGGAGTAAAGTGACGTACACTCGTCCCAGAAGCACAGAGAACTACCGGAGGAGAAGAGAATACAAAGAAGCCGGCAGAGATAGAGGCACAGCAGAGAGGAAGTTGACCCAAGTCAGACCGAGGAATGGTAGTCGGAAAGAGGAACGACGGTGCCACGGGTGTGTTAAAACGGGACACCTAGTGGCCCTGTGTCCCCAAACTCGATGCTTCGAGTGCGGGAATGAGGGGCACATAGCTAAACACTGCCCCTACATATATAGGAGGAGAGAGGTAGACCAGGGAGAGCCAATGGAAATTAATGTCCAGAGAGTGAGAAGAAGACGTCAGAGGTCAGAGGAATCCTCTAGTGAGACTTTAGAAGCGTCTAAAGCATCGTGAACAGAAATAGAAGACAAAGGAAGGAAACGCAATGGCGAAATGAGAAGTAGACGAAAGGGAGTAGGTGAAAAGAGGAGGCCTTACGAAGAGATCTGAGGAGGGTGGCAGCAGAGGGGAGACCGCATGTTGGTAAACAACAACGTGAAGGGAGAACTCAGCGGTCTGCCTATGATCTGTGTGATAGGCGTGACGTGGCTGGTGGACAAGAAGAAACTTCAGGTATGTTCATGTCAATGTCAACTAATCGCCCTGGGTGGGCCCTGTAGTGTGGAATAAATCTGAGTAAATGGGGGGTTGGGGGGACCTAAAGGTCCATATCGTACAACAGATGCCGCGAGAATACCAGGCTATTATAGGATGTGACCTATTAATGAAGGGGCGAGTTCGGATAACGAAAAAAGGGGACCAACGGGTTCTAGGGGACCAACAGGTAGCCACGATAAACCAGGCAGGAAATTGGAGGCGAGCGTTAATGGAAGAATACGGGGACATATTCTTTCGGGAGGCGGAACCACTGGGGATGACTGGAAAAACGGTTCACGAAATTCCGTTGAAACAGGAGAGGGTGAATTATGTGAAAGAGAGGCGGTACCCACAAGCACTTCGGAAACATATCCGGGAGGAATTGGAGAATTTAAAGGTCCAGGGGATAATCGTCGATAGTACGTCGCCATT
>NW_027116498.1:50409-55084 GCF_000696795.3 Halyomorpha halys | reverse complement strand
ATGTCACGTATTGATCTTTCGAATAAAAAAAAAATTTTGATTACAATTTAATTTTTTGTGTTATTTTTTACAATTTCAAGTTCTATCGGGCTTAAAAAAACACCCTATACAAGTGTTCCAACGAGTTCGGCAATTCGGGCTGAAACTGTCGCCAGAAAAATCTTGTTTAGGGCAATGTGATTTCAGCTCTCCTTACAACAAACAACATCAAAATAAATATAGGTGCCCACTCAACAAGCCAAATCAGAGTAAAGGAGTACCTCAAGGCGGCCCCTTGTCGTCTTCGCTATTCAACCTGGCTATAGACCATCTATACCGCGACCTGTGTGAGCAAAGCTTCGTAAGTAAATATGGATATAAGCTAAATATTGACCAAGGTTGTGTGGTCCTCACAGGGTTCGCGTATGACCAGGCGGTTTCAGCGTGCGACAGGGTTGCTGCGGAAAGAGTTATTGATAGCGTACAGAGGACGCTCAAAGAAATCGGTTTGGCATTGAATCCTCAAAAGAGTGTGGGTATCGTCATAAATAAAGGAGAGCTGGAATCGACGAAGCTCGATCGGAGATAGCATTCTAACAATGAAGGAAGGCGACACTATAAAATATTTAGGATGCACATTCTCGGGAGAGCTACAGTTCAACGAGGATTCGGTGACAAACCTGAATAAGAATCTGGATAAGCTCGTCACCTCGTGCTTGCTTAAGCCCGAGCAGAAGGTCAACATTGTCAACCAATATGTGTTCCCGGGTCTTACATACCCTCTCCAAACTGCTCCCCTCACAAAGCTACGTCCTGAAATCCTGGATGGCATCGACACAATGATTCGCAGAAGTGTTAAAGCCATTATAGGGCTCCCTGCGAACACCTCCACGGCGATGTTGTATGCTCCGAGGAGGTACAGAGGTCTAGGCTTGATCCACTGCCAATGGGAGGCTCCCCTTCAACACTGGTCCATTGCTCAGCGGCTGTCAAATGTACCCGATGCTCTGTTCCAGTCCACTTTCGATTGTTCAGCCGAGATTGCTGAATGTGCGGATAGATTGGGCGTTGATCAGAGCCATCGGAGGGTGAAAGCTCTACGACAGTCGCTACGTGAAAGTGCGTTCGAGGAATGGGCTAATTGCAGGTGGCAGGGCATTGGAGTACGCTATTTCAAAGAGACTCCGAGAGCAAATATGTTTATATACCATAAACAAATACTTACGTGATCTGAATGGTCCAATGCCCTGAAATTAAAGATATATTATGCACCCCTACGTGGAGTCCCAGATGTCAGCGGACAGGATAGAGAAGTTGGGTCCCTCTGTCGCAAATGCAACAGAAAGCCGGAAACACCAGCAATGTGCTGGGGAAATGCCCCCAACAACTCCCTCCTCATAACAAGCCGACAACATTGAGTGAAATACGACTTAATGAAGCTCCTAAAAGAGATTTTGCCTGCTTTGACGAGGTCTACTGTGTAGATACGGATGGATCCACAAGAAATGCGGATTTAGTTGCTTTTCCTAAGAAGGGGAAGTCGGCAATCATTCAGGATCCCACCGTGAAATATGAAAATAACGACCTTGACCAGGCAAATAAGGTAGATAGGGGAAAGAAGGAAATCTACGATAAATGTATCCCTTTCCTTAAGGAGAAGTTCCGTGAGGGCCTCGGAGAACGAGACTTCAACGTGAGAGGCCTCTGGTTCGGAGCCCGTGGAACTATTCCCAGCACAACTAGGAGCTTCATGGAGGAGCTCGGGGTCGATGTCCAGGACGTGGCTAGGATGACAGAGAATATAATACTTGTCTCCCTGGGAATCATCCACCACCACATACATGGAAATTAATGAGTTATATGCAAATATCAATACGTATCAATTCTAGGTTTGGTATACCAATTTAATCTAACTAGAAGTATCAAATGATATTCGTGATATTGAGATATAGGAATATTTCAATAGGTGTAAGTGATAGGTTTGATACGATGTATCAATTTAAGATAACTAGCGGTACTATGTGTTTTATAGTTGGATAATTCTCGACGGGCGAACCATAACTAGAGATAATAATAGACCTTTATAATATATAGTATACACATTTTACATCAATATAGGAGTAGATAAGTAACACAAAGAGGGCATCCCAAAAGTAATAAGTAACCGTGGACCAAAGGTTTTAAGTTAATTAACAATCCAAGGTGGATTTGTTTAAAATAATTAGGGAAGAAAAACCCTTAAATTTGGAGTAGACGTTAGGTCTTCCTAGAACCCTCGTGGTAGAATAGGTACCCAATCCAAAATGGATATGGTTAAAATAATTAGGGAAGTAACCCCATAAATGTGGAGTAGACATTAGGTCCTCCTAGAACTCTCGCAGAAGAGTAAGACCCCAAAGGCGGGGCAGATATTTTATGAGAAGAGATAGAAATCTTCCAAATGCACACCTAGAATAGGGAGGTAGTGTTAATATAGGTCCAACGGTAGAGAGTAAACTAAGGTCATTAAATGGGGCTCAAATAATAATTACTTGGCACGTTAAATTCAAAAATTATTTAATGGCCATGCAACTGATGATCCAACAATTGATCGAAGAATCTTTCGAAATAGAATACCCGGTCCCTTTGATCGTATTAAGATTTTTTTTTTTTTTTTTTACGGAAGCTACGTTCCGAATTTGGTAAGTCATTGAAAACCAAAGTAATTGGTTAGTAATACTGGTAATTAAGGACTGAGATTCATTCAACATATATCCGTAAATTGTACATAGATCCCGATTGTGACTATGAAAAATCTTTTTCAGAAACGATTAGGGCAGCCATTAATTAGAAATAATGGGAGTCTTGCGACATCCCCCTCGGCTAGCTAAATGTTGTTAAATGATACCAGACCAAGTATCATAAATATTTGTTGATAATTTAGAACATCATAAACGCTAATCCTAAGGGATATTTAGGAATTAACTAAACTTTATTGACGATAAGTTATAATAAGTTGACGGACTTAAAAGGTTAAGTTGTAAAAACTAAAATGAATTGAGAATACCAAGATGATTAATATCAGTGTATAAGAAGGTAAAAGGAGCTAACAACTCCATAGAAACCAATAGTAGATTCATTTTTAGTTATATTAGATGTCTGCCATTCAAAAGGAGAAAGGTAGAAGTTTTGTTCATTGTTTATATGTATTTATCAGAACCTATCTTGCATAAAGGTTACTGGAAAAAAGAAAGAAACTACGTTCATTGATTTTTCTTTATTCCGGACACATAGAGAATGATATGTATGAGAGGCACCAGCTGGAGTTTTTTAACTTAAAATAATTCCTTTGTCGGCATGCCAAAGATACCGCCGGACCTATGCAAATATCCGTCGTTTACAGATCTAAAGAAATGTACAGAGGCATATAGATAACACAGGATATGCACCCTCTGGGAACGGTTGACCGTGTAGGCAGAGTTAAACAAATAAACAGCCCTTATCTTGCACGTGGCCAGTTTAGACATTAGAGAGTACAGGGAAATAGCCGCCGTAATTGAAAACAAATAAACACCCCTTATCTCACACGAGGCCTCTCTAAAACCTCGGGAAAAATACAATAAGCCGTCAGAAGCCGGCTTTCTTCAAAGAAGGAACTTTTAAAGATGAAAGGTAGGAAAAAGACCGACTTTCGTCGAAGGTCATTGGACCTTCTCACCCCCTCTGAAAATAGAGGAATCAATCAGAGGACAGAAATCAAAAGAAGGAGGAGTCAGAAGGAGAGGGGAGAAAATGAACAAAAGGGGCAGGAAAAAAGAAATTGGAGACAGTTTTGTGGAGAGTCTCAGAGGGACAGTTCGAAGGAGCCCGGAGTTGAACACAGTCTGGTAGGAAGTCTGACCTTCCGTCAGACATGCTGAGAGAGTCTGGGACAGAAGAAGAGGACTGGGAGTTGGACACAGAGGAAGACAGTCTGGAAGATCAGCGGCAGCCGGGAGGCGAATATGGACGCTCTTCCGCGACAACCAGCAAGCCGACCGATGTGCCGAAACAAGTAAGACCTTTTCTGATGTAATTAGAATGGCAGTAGTAGAATTAATAACATAGAGTCAGTATAAATATTAAATATCTCAACTGGTACTTTTCAATTCATTCTCATATAATTAAAGTATAAGAGTACAAGTTTACTATGCTCTCTCATAATAGTATTCTTGGTAATGTATATCTAATTGTAAATATAAAACATGTAACGAGGACTTTACTTTAAAATTAATAATCCCTGCATGCCAGCTCATATATAATAGCATAGTAAATTGGTGAACACGATACCGTTGGAAAGGAACTCCAATCATTAATTATGATATTCATATCTACCATACCACGGCGAGGGGACCAGATGGTGTCTAGTGGTTGAATTAAATATAGCGCATCCCCTTTCAGTCAGTTCCCATCAGGAACTGATAGAGATACATAATATAAATATAAACACATAATAAAAATATATAAATACAAATACATAATATAAATACATTAATATATAAATAAATTTCAATATAATACCTGTACGGGGAACCCATAGTCGGGCTTAGAAACCCCGAAGCCCCGTACACGGCACAATATACAATCATTAGTTTATAATCAATTTTATATATTGTTTATAATTGTTAGTTTAAAATTTTTATTTTGTTGTTATTACTTTATTATTATTATTGTTATT
>NW_027116498.1:47129-49903 GCF_000696795.3 Halyomorpha halys | reverse complement strand
CGCAATATCATGCCACAACGCTAGAATGGATCAAGGTCCGTACGGCAACTGCCCAGGACCTGAGGAAGGCCTGAGGGATATTGAATTGCCGAGTAAAGTCCGGAAAAGCAAGCACCGGCTCCTGCTGCAGCTCCTCCATGCACCGCCTGATATTGTCTTCCACCATCGGAGTGATGATCACCTTTCTGCCTTTCTTCAGAAGTTTACTGAGTGAGACGAGGTATTCAACCATTTCTGGCACAAATCTCCGATAATAATTTAAAGTTCCCACCATAGGCACTGCCATTTTCTGTATTGCTGCGACTTTATCCGCGTCTGGTTTACCTTCTTCCCTGGAAAAGCCAAAAAAAATATTTGTTCCTGCCCCAACGATGATTTCTTCCCCGATAATTTGAGGCCAAATATCCTGATTCTCTTGAACATTCTGTGTAAATGTTCATATGTTCATCTTCGTTCTTACTGAACACTAGGAAATCATCTATATAAATCTGGCATACTGATCCGTCTATTCCTCAAAAACTCTTCCATCAGGCGCTGGAAGGTTAAAGGAGCATTTTAGAGGCCAAACGGCATGCTTATAAATTCATAGTGGCCTCTTTCGAATGTGAAAGCTGTGTTAAGTTGATCCTTGGGTGCATTTTTATTTGATGATGTCCGCCCTTCAAGTACAATGTGCTGAATACTGTCGCCCCGCTCAGCCTTTCCAAAATGTCTTCAAATCTGGGGATCGGATACCTTTCGTCTATGGTATTCTCATTCAGCTTCCTGTAATCTATCACCACTCTGTACTTTTTAGTAGTTTCACCTAGCGCGCTCTTCTTTCTCTCCGCCCACAATGGACTATTTTATGGGGATCTGCTATCAATAATTATTATCTGGTGTTTTAAACTTTTGAGATCTTCCCGGATGTAGTGACGTAGCGCCTTCGGGTAACTCCTCTCTTTCACATATGTAACCTTATCTTCTTTTAGTATGATCTCATAGACTGCCATTAAGTATGTCTAACAAAAATATCTTCATAGCCCCTCTTAAGCCTCTGTCTCCAGTCCTCAGCCTGATTGATTGCTTCAACCCGAGGCCGCACGGTTATTCTCTGTGGATGACATTTGTACATTTTACGACCCCAGCTTAATTCTCCAATTTCCCTTGATATTCTTAACCCAAGCACCCACCTTCCCTAGTAGGTTACACACCACAATCACTTTCTATTCCCTCACCATACTCCCTACGATATGTACCGGCAAGTTCTCTCTACTAAATCGCCACCGGTCAAACCTATCTCCACCCCTCCCCCCCTACTACACAAGGTCCACCCAGGGTGATTAATTTACATTGACATTTCTGGATTTGGTGTGTCCTCTCTCCACTATATAGTTTTTCTAGGGCTTCTCGGCACATGATGGTGTTGGAACTGCCGGTGTCCACTAGGCAACTCACTCTTCTCTCTCACATTATAATTCAGCAGTGTGCGGTCGCCCCTCTGGCGACATCCCCTTCAGATGTATCGGGTCTTCCTCTCTCTAGTCCCTCGCCTCCATTCTCCTCTGTTCCCTCGTTTCGATCCTCATGACATCGAAGTAACAGCTGACTCAGACCGTAACTTATATATAAAATTTATGTTATCCAACTTATTATAACTTATAACGCTAACTGCGAAAACTAAAAAAAAAAATAATTAAGAAAAGGGGCAGATTACAAACTCACAGGACTGCGAAAAGTAATAATACTTTATTTATACAATTCCTACGTTTGTTTATTGGGGAAGTTAGGATTAAAACCAATAGTATGCCTAATCACACCATATCTCCCTCCTATCTACCTATCTTATCAACAGGTTTCGTAAACTCAAAAATAAGATGACATAAAATAAATAATAGTAAAAAGAAACAGACACCAGACATATGAAATGTAAATGTAAAGTAAAACTCTCTCTGTGGACATAACAAAAAAATAAATAAATAAATTTACAAATAAATGGAACCTTAAAACGCTAAGAATCATAATAAAAACCTAACTCTAAATTTTCACTTATTAATCACTAAAACTATATACACTAGTTCCCTTTGATAAAAGAACAGGAAAGAAAAAAAATTACTTCTACACATCACTGAAAATATCATATATATTTCTCTTGTATAATATAATACATCTCATATTTGTAGTACTACAACTTCCTAAAACAAAAAAAAATTCACTGTCATACCGAGTTGAGAATACTCCAGCGTACTTATTGAGCATCCAGTAGCTTCAGTTTCTCAATATAAACGGTTCTCCGTTTCTTAGGCTCGTTAACAGTTTTAATAGTCACTACGTTGTGCTCTATATCTGTTAGAACTAGCTGACGTCTCGGACTTTAATATGTTGTCGCGCCACGCGCCTATCTTTTCCTCTCTTAATTTTCTTTTACATCTTGTCCCACATTTTCTGTAATGCCATCCAGTTACTAATAATATCTTCCCGCTCGGTCACCGTATTCCTATAGACCCTCCAGGGCCCGCGCAGCTCGAAAAGTACCTCAAAACGAGAGAACCCCGTAACCGTGTAAATGGAGTGGTTGTATGTCACTTAACATCGACCCCCGGTGCCCAACGTGCGGAGTTCCTGAAACAGCAGAACACGTAATAATAGATTGCTCTGCCATGGAAGGACACCGAGCCAGGCTGTCGAGAAAGACCGGGATTTACGCCCTCGCCGAGTCGGACCTTCCCAGTTTGATAGAAGAAGAGAATTATCCCTTCTTCAAGGGGTTCATTTACGGGTGGAAGGAGGTGTTG
>NW_027116498.1:36097-46749 GCF_000696795.3 Halyomorpha halys | reverse complement strand
AAAAAAAAAAAAAAAAAAAAAAGTTGTATGTCACTATCGCTTTCGCCATAGCATATTCCGGTTCCAGACCCTTATCTAATTGATACACTCTTAAATGATCGCTCGATGTACTATGGAGCCATTCTATGTAAGTAAGTAGGGGGCTACTTTTCAGTTGTCCCAGTGAGTTTAACTGACATGTTACCTCCAACGCTTTCATCTCCTCCCGAACTTCCGTTATCCAATTCGCGGCCCCCAACCAAAGCGATTCGCTCGGGGATCCCAACCTGAAACCAAGCACGCAGTGCTCCCAACACCGCCTCTGCCGATCTGCCCCGTACCTGGTATGCTATCTCTATCTTGCTGAAAAGGTCAATTATAGTTACGCCTTGTATTTTATATATTTGTAACACCTCCAGGTGAGTTTATACACCTGCAAATCCACAAATGGTGTATTCGTGGTCGGTGACTCCTTTTACGTCGCTTTCGTTGGGTGTCTATTATATTTAGTACGCAGGCACACGTCACACTTACCAATAGTTTCCTGCTGATACGTCTTATTCAGTAGTTTGTCTTTCCTAGATGGTACGTCCTACCAGGACCTCCCTCTGTCGATCCTCGTCTCTAAGGATTTCTACGATTATTGTACAGTGGATGAACGTTCTATCAACGTTCCTCTCTCCAGAGCCTTTTAATCTTTTCCCATACTACATCGTTTCCGACGCTCGTTCGCTCATTCGACCGAACCTCGTTCAGGACGCATCCTTAAGGACACAACATATCTGGTCATCTCTGACCCCCGGCGTCGACCAAATCGTAGTTCTTCCCGTATTTGCAGTAATCTATCTTTAATAGTTCTGGTCCTCCAGATAATCTGGCGCGTTTTATCATTAATGATTTCCTTGATTTCTTCTATATCTGCCTGCCAGACGTCAGATGAGCTTCCCTCCCCTGTTGACACTTCGCCTTCGTCGCGTTTTGCCGTTCTTTGTGTCTCTATCTCTCCTGGGGTCCATAATCCGCAAAAGTTTTCGTACATCCCCAGACGTTTGTCTCTGTTCCTCTTCTATGACATTGACGGCTATTGCACGGAACAGCTAGTTAGCGATCACGTTCTCCTTCCCTGGCTTATATTGTATTTATATGTTACATTGCCTGAAGAGTTCTTTCCATTGGGTTATCCTAGCCGACGACTCCGTTAATTTACCCACCCATTGCAGGGGCCTGTGGTCGCTATGCACCCGATATTTTCTCCCGAATCCATATGGGCGAAAATGTCCCACACGATTCCTAAAAGTTCTCTTCCCAGCACACTATACCTAGTCTCTGTTTCCATGAGCCGCCTACTAATGTACACCAAATGTCGGTCCCCGCCCTCATTCTTTTGAGACAGTACCGCCTCCAACGCATACTCATTCGCGCCCATCGCTGCAGAGCCTTTATGCACTTCCGAATGTTCTCTTCCATATCAGGCGTTACCACAACTCTATTGCTTTTTTTCAATAGATTGTTAAGAGGCACCAAGTATGTTGCCATTTGAGGTACGAACTGATAGTAATTAATAGCACCCTACAGGCTTCGAATCCCTTGTACGTCTGTCGGTACTTTTATTTTCCGTATTACTTCGACTTTTTGTGAGTTGGGCTTTACTCCTTGTCTCGAAATGGTGTGCCAAGATATTAATTTGACTTTGTTCCAATATGGATTTCTCAGACGACAACCTTAGTGCGAAAAACCTAATACGTTGGAACATATTACGCCGGTGGTTCAAGTGCTCCTCCTCGGTTTTACTCAACACCAAGAGGTCGTCCAAATATACCTGGCACATAGATTCATCTATCAATCTTAAAAATTCATCCATCAGTCACTGAAACGTTATGGGTACGTTTTTTAAATCCAAATACTCTACTGGTAAACTCGTAGTGCCCACGCTCAAAAGTAAATGCCGTCTTATGTCGGTCTTTAGGGTGCATCTGGATATGATGGTACCCCGATTTGAGATCGAGTGTGCTCCGCCCAATCTGTCTAAAATATCTTTCAGTCACGGTAACGGATATTTTTCATCTACGGAATTGTCGTTGAGTTTGCGATAGTCGATCACTATATGATATTTCTCTACAGTTTGCCCCGGCGCACACTTTTTCCGCACTGCCCACACTGGATCGATTTTATTTCTTGCAGTATGCCTCTTTCTCTTCCTTCTTCCCGATGTTCTCTTCTGCTTTCTCTCTGCTCTTTTCTTTTCCATGGTATCCTAACGGGTCTGAGGCGTCCATACGAAACTCTGTGTTTCTTTTAATTTCCTTCATCAACGTCTATCCTCGCTTCCTCAAACCTGGCGCTCGAATTTATCATCTCATTCGCACACCCAGCTAATATATGCTCGCGTGACAATCTATCCTTCTTATTTGTTTCTTTGGGCAGTATCGCGTCCAATAAATTTCTATGCTACTGTACAATTCGCTGTGTTTTTTTTTTGGGGGGGGATTCAATTTTCTCTGTTATTAGATTAAATTATCCGTAGGGCACCGATGTGTACTTTTTTTTCAAACTTTATTTTTATTTATTATATATAAATCGTTGTGCAGGCCAGCATTCGGTTGAGTGCCTTAAGATGGGGCTAGACCAGCAGCATTCGTCTTGTAGGTCCAACACTCCTGGTCTGTCCAGTTTCCACCTCCAGTACGCAGCCTAGTCCAGACCTCCTGGTTTCATTCTGCTTCTTCACTATCATTTTCAATTGACGACTTGGAGATTCCGGGTGTCCGAGCCTTTCCCAATATAAAGTGCGTTGGGCAGACCTCTCAATCTTGACGGTGGGGAAGAATTTCCTCAGGGTCGCGCCATTTTGACTAGTCCGCCACCGTCCATTCCACTTCTTAATGGACTCTTCCCGCAAAGGTTCGGGGTCTCGCCGATCCTCTCCCGGAGTCCCTCGGTAGCACCCCCTGCCTCTCCACATGATAGTTCGTAGCATACTCCCTCAGCAGAGCCAGTATTTGCCTAGAAGCCGGTCTCTTCTTTTGCTCCCGCTTGAGGGTTCGACTCCACGCAGGGGATGCGTACCTCAGGATACCGAAGACCACACCTTTGTAAATAGTCATCGTAGTGGAGTACCTCAAACACCAGAAAGCACCCCTATACTGCTCAACCCATTATGTGACAGAGTCACCGTGTCCCTCAGGGATACCAGGTGAGGGGTGTCGTCAAATCCTCTCCTCATCCTCACACAGAGGTATGTCACCTCCTAACCCGGTTTCACCTTCTCTCCTTGTATGTTCAGAGTGATAGGGTGAGCCCATTCCGGGAAACCTTTTAGGAAGCCTGAGTCTTAGCTGCGGCCATACTCAACCTTCTCCTCACGCACCACTCTCTAACAAGACTGACACATCTCTCCGCTTCTTTCTTCAATCTGGCTCTGCTATTCCCGGTCATGTTGACTGCCAGGTCGTTAACGTAGGCCGTGGCAAGGAGCCCTATATCTTGTAGTTTCCCATTTTTTTTTGTTTATCCCCCTCTCTTGCCATTCTGACATACGGAGCACGGGAGCAAAAGTGTAGTGCGCTTGGGTTATTAGGCCATTGCTTCAAATTTGATATTTAAATGATTATTAATTAAAAAATATTTTTCAACCAACTCGTTCCCGGTTTCACCACCACTTAAGTACGGAGCAGGGGAAACTCTCGAAAGACGAACGGTCCACCGGTAGCTCCAGTAATATCATGTTTCAAGAAGCTGAGGAGAGGGAGCACAATTCAAGTATGTCAGTTCTCAATCACCTGAAATTGAATTAACAGCTGACTAAGACTGTAACTCTTACCCCCCTCCCCCCCGGGTTTACGAACAATCTTTGTAAACTTATACTATACAATATAATAATATAAAATACAACAACAATAACTATTTACAATAAAGTATATAAAATATAAAAAATGGAACATAATTCAGTACTAATAACTCAGTACATCGTAATAATCAAAGATAAATTAATCAAAAATTAAATCACCACATAATAAAAGATAACACAACAGGTACGTTGAGATGAGGACACTCCGGATTACTCTTGCGCTGGTATTTGACTAAAGCCTAATTCTATTTGCTATTTCAGTGAGACGTTTAATCTACAAGCTTAATTTTTTTATTTAGATCATTCAGAAGGTAAACATAGAACATAGATATCAATTTCTTGACAGTTGAATTTTGAAATTATATTTACTCGTATTTAGTAGTTTTGTAAGGTAATACTTGTGCAAGGTTCTTCCAGTTGTACGAGGGTAAACGAATGGAGAGGACACCGATGACTGAGTTTAGTTTGTTGTGGCTAGTGAGGGACAGAGTAAATTTCTATTAGAACTTTTCAACCCTATGTTTTTTTTTTTGTTTTTTTTTCCTGTTGGTTTGTATATTCATCTAGACATTGTGATGGTGAAATTATATATCGTACTAGAGAAATAGTTAAATCTAATAGTTTGTTAGTAGTTGTTACTTTATAAACTACAACAGAGAAATGAAATGAAATGAAATGAAATAAAAAAATAACTTTATTCTGGGACATATGTCCCCTAAGAATAATTACAAGGTTCATATAGTGAGATTTTTATCTGGCGAGCGTTTACAAATTTTCAGATAGTAGAATGAAATTACATTGGTATATTGGCTTTACTACTGTTTATAATGTTAATCAATAACTGCCTATTTATTTGATTACAAAGATATGGAGGTTTGGTTATTCAATAAATGAAGGAATAGGTGTTGTTTAAAGGAGAGAATGGATGAGGACTGGCGAATGGAGATGGGAAGAGAATTCCAGAGGGAGGTTGCACGTATGACGAAGGATTTGCTAAAGAAGGAGGTTCTATAGGAGGGCATATATAAATCATTCGGATGGGATCTGGTGTTTAATGAGTGGATGGATGAACGAAGAGTGAGGAGATCTATGATATAGGTAGGTTTTTTGATGTTAAGAACTTGGAATAGAAAAACACCAAGGAGGTATTGCCTTCGGGAGGTTGGATAGAGCCACTTCAACTCGGAATACCAGCGGGAGACTTGAGAGTGTCTAGGGAACCCAAAGATAAATCTTACAAAGCAATTCATGAGTCTCTTCAGTCTCAACTCTAGTCCTGCAGATAGCCCTCCGTACACCAAGGATCCGTAGTCGAAGTGTGGGAAGACAAGAGAGGATACTAGGAGCTGACGAGTGTTCTGAGGAATGGAATTACGGAATTTTAGGAATTGTTTGAGTACAGTTATGGATTTACGTGTGATTTGAGAAATATGGTTATTCCAAGAGAGGTGTTGATCAAAAGTGACACCAAGGTTTTTTATAGTAGGATAGAAGTGAATCGGTTGGTTGTTAAGGAAAAGTAGAGGACAGTAAGGGAGGGTATGAAGGAGGCGCTTGGAACCGATAAGAATGGCCTTCGTTTTTTTGGCATTCAGCTTCAAATCATTGTTAGACGCCCATGCGTTAATGCTGTCAATATCAAGAGAGCTGTTTGTTTAACAAGCTATATCAATTGAAAATGTATAAAAAAATATATGTCCTGCTCAAACACAGGGGTATAACTTAATTATATTGTTTTGTTTTTTCCCTTCCACGTACGAATATTAAATTATACACTACTTCACAAAATTAAATTTATTTGCATTTTTTAAATGTTGAACATCTTTCCATTTTTGCTACTTCCATCAAACATTTTTAAAGACACTGCGACATTTTTTGTCCCCACGCACCATACCTGTTTTACGCTTTATTCTCTAGAAAGCGTTTATCAGAGCTAAATTGCCTTCCAACAAATTTTCCAACTGGAAGCTACCGGACCTTAGGAATGGTGCCTGGTTCGTACTGTAGGTATGGTGCCAAGTCCTAACTGAAGAGAGAGAAACAGGAAGGTGAAGTTACGGCCTGACTGAAATGTCAGCTGACAAAAGCCGTCAGATGATCGACTAAATCAGCTGATTGAGATGTACATATAGAGGTACTAAAACAAATAAAGTTAGTCTTGTTTACGTATTGAGGGAGTATTCTTCCGACATCCTATTCCTTTTTTAATTAGTTAGTGCCGAAACCCCGGACGAGTGCATAGGTTGAAGGTTATTTTTTAAATTTAAAAATATTCCCTTTCCTATAGCCATCTTGACTCCTTATTCCGATCCTTTGGTCCGCGATTCATTGCTGGAGGAGATTACAACGCCAAAGATCAATGGTGGGGATGCAGAACGTCCAATACTCGCGGTAGGACTCTTTCCCGAGTCACAACTTCCAATAGTTATTCCATCTTCTCTCCTAAAAATCCTACTTGTTGGCCTACATCCCTTAAAAAACGTCCCGATATCCTTGATATATTTGTTACTTCCCAAATACCCACCTCACAATCCACAATTCAATCTTTAGATGACCTCTCTTCAGATCATAGCCCGGTTCTACTTCACATCCATTCAAATCCTATTCCTAGACCCTCTCCCCCTTCAATGGTTACAGGACAGGTAAACTGGAAAATTTTTCAGAATAATCTAGAAAACATACATGAGTTAAAATTCCACTAAAACAAAAGAACAGATCGACTCTGCTATCGAAATACTTTCTAAATCGATAGAAACTACTATCACTAACAATACTTCACTAATGAACATAAAATGTTTTAGAGAAAACAACTTACCTCGCCACATACAAGCATTATTAACAGAAAAACGCCGGGCAAGAGCGAGGTGGCACAAAACAAGATATCCTTCGGACAAAACTCATTACAATACATTGACTTACAGACTAAAAGCAGAAATTAGAAATATACACAGAATACAAAATTTCCAGAACATGATAGAAAACTTAAATACCACTGACAAATCATTTTGGAGAACTACTAAAAAGCTACTAAAATACAAATCTTTCAACCATCCACTTCTCACTGAAAATAAGACTTGGACACGATCAGATCAAGAAAAACCACAAATGTTAGGCGAACACCTCTTCAAAACTTTTAACCCCCATCCTGATATCCTGCTTTCTTATTAACTCCTTTCTTGGAGCTCGGATTTATTCCAACGATTATATTGAAAGTGGAAACTAGTACAACATGAGGAATGATGTAGAAACTTAAAAGTCTATATTTGGTATGTTTGTTATCCTACAAGATGGAATGGAGATCATCTGGTATATAAAGATTTAGGGAGTTGTTTGCTCGGCATTAAAAATGCGTTTAACTGTAAGTTCTGTTCTGCTGGTTTGGCATAACGGTGGAGGATCGCGGTTAATAAGGTAACAGTGAGTCAGGCGCGTATGACCTATCCTCATTGCGCACATTTCTAGTGGATGATATCCAAGTGGAGAGGTCCGTTCTAATTTCCCTTAATTTGTTATCAAAAACATTTTCCCACATTTTTCTCTATTCCAATTTAATCCTCTGGTTAATGAGGCAATGAAATCATTGAAAGGCACTTCCCAATATGTAATTCGTTCAGAAATCACCACTTTTGCTACCCTATCAACCAGTTCGTTACTAGCTATTCCGCAGTGTCCAGGGACCCAGGTGAAAACACTTAAATACCGTTTCTGATGGCGGACTGTAATGAGTAATATACGTTTTGATTTAGCGAGTTAGTTAAAAAAATATTTCTTAAGCTAAGTAGGACAGACAAAGAGTCTGTACAGATGAGCAGTTTTTATTTGTAGGGTGAAAAACATTTAAACTTTCGTTGATTGCAACCATTTCAGCTGTATGGCTACTACGTATCTGTGATAAAGAGTGTCGGATTTATGTAATCCGATTTTTACTATTCTTTTTTGGTTTTATATAAAGTCGGGGTCGGGGGTCTCATTTTCTGATGCCAACCCTTGCCGCGGACACCGGAAGGCTCCGAAGACGCTGTGACTGCAATGCTGCCCCAGCCTATGCACTATGCAAGCTAGGACCTGGCCTACCCCTACCATCATGCCAGGGTCCAGGACACGCTGGCCAGCCTCTGAGAGAAAAGGACGTCTTTTCAGACACCAGAAGCATACACATGGTTTTCACCATTGCGCCCACAGCACACCTAGACGAGGAAAGCGACTAGGGTACGTAGCCGCGGCGGCGAAGACGTCACCAGATAAGCACTTCAATTAGTCTATGAGACCCCACTCTTCTAATTTATTTATTGAGAGTTAAATTAAAACCTAACATACTAATATCATCTGCCCCACCAAGGATTAATACTTTTTATGAATAAAGGAAAATATATGCATGTTAATTAGCGGAAAGTCTCACAATTTCCAGCCCCCCTTTTCCACACGTTAATTATAATCGTAAAATTACACTCGGGACACCTGCAGTATAGCACGAGCAGGTCCCGATGTAAACAAAGAGAATAGGTACTGTTGATCATTTCACACAATCGAGGCCCCAACACCTAAGTAATTTTTGGAACCGTCAGTATATATGAAGTCAGCGTCACCTAATTTATCTTGCAGTCTATGAAACTCATATTTATATCGATATAGCGGTGTGTTATTTTTAGGAGGGAAAGACAGAGTTTAGGGGAGGGAAGCCCCCAAGGATAAGATGATGGAATTACAGTCTCTTGCAAAGTAGGTATTTCTATGTTTAAACTGTGCAGTAATGTGGAAACCTTGACTGTAAACAGTGTTTCTCTTGGTTAGGTCGATTTGCTGCTGGTTTAGATTCTGTCTATTTGGAAACAGCTCGTTAATAGGATGGTTTATAGCTGAGATGATTTTGAAGTAAATTAGTTGACGTGTTCTTCGTAGCTCAAGCGGAGCATCGACATATAGACTATTGATAGGGCTTGAGACGAAAGCACCTGTAGCTATAGTCCCGCATTTTAAGGGTGGTACCCGATGATAAGTAGTAAACATTAAAACCTTAATCCAAATTTGATCTCACTAGTGTAATAGACGAATTGTGAGAGAATTGGTGATGGCGGCGCATGCGCGGGAGGTATCGGGGAGGGAGGGAGAGAAAAATCATATGGTCGTCGTCGTTTGTTTTTGTGAGGAATGGACATTGATGTAAAGCTAGTGGATTTTTAGGTTTTATCTGTGAGCTGAGTTATGTTTAAAAACTGTGGATTGAGCAGTGACCTTTCTCTCTCTCTGTTACGACCAGCTGAGTGCAAGTATTAAACCTTGGGACGTAGATATCAATCGTATGTATTTTAATTGTAGGTTAGGTTATAAGTTAGTAATAAGTACATAGATATAATTAGGATAAGTTACAATAGGGCTTTTAGTAGTTAAGATTGTTCTTTTAATTTTACAATTAGGTTAAGTAAATCTGTATTGGAACAAACATAAAAAATAAACACATGTTTCTTATAGTGGATATGTGAGTTAAAAAATTATTAATTAACATTGTAATTTGAGAACATTACACTAGCGTTCTGTATAGGGTAAGCAAACTCGTTCGATCCTCACGCCAGCTGATGTTACCGACAATTTTCAAAAGATTAAGAGAGCGGAGGCAACTTGCTTTTAATTGATTGATATGCAGGATCTAACTGAGCGTTATATCGATAATCGATCGGAAGTACTTGACAGTGTGAGCGAATGTAACTGGTAGATTGTTAATGGTCAGGAACGGCATTATAATCGGCTGTATTTTGCAAATTAGAATAACTATGTTATTTGTTGAAATTTTAAATCCGTGATCAGAAAGCCACACACTGTCATTGTTTAGAGCGGTTTGAATCTCTTCTTGTAAGGATACTACGTTTTTCTCCTTAGTACAAATAACAAGATCTTCCGCATAGAGCATGCTTTTAACAGGTAACCCAACCACATTCAACACTTTATTAAAACAAATACAGGAAAGGGTCGCGTTCGGTAGGTAAAAACTAATTTATAAAGGCAAGAATATGACCATTAATGATACTTACTAGAGTGTCAATTATAAATCTTCTCGAGGTCATTCCAAAAGCATTTTCTATAACAAGAGATACTGGTAATACTTTTCTCTTATCATCAAAGGCTTCTAGGATATCGAACTGTAACCAACCAAGTTGTCTCTAGTACTCCTCACTTTCCTGAAGTTTTGTTTCTTGTAAGCATGCTACAGAGCAATTATAGTAATTTAGTAAGTACTTTAATTCATTTTTACTATAAAATAAACCATTTGAGTTCCATTTCATTATTCATTTTAAATAAAACATTCTACCTATACCGCATGCCGAAGAAAAGGAACCGAGACAGCTTCGTTTTAAGCTATTTGAGAATTATTATAAGTTTCACTAATGTGGGTATTTTCTCCACATGTACCACAGTTGCTAAACGGACTGAAATTGTTAAAAATTTTATGAAAGGAATATGGTCCGGGTGCGGTCAAAAAAACTCAAATAGTAGAATTATACTATTTTATTGAGCCAACGTTTCGCCCCACGTTGCAAGGCTATTTTGACGGCGGTCAAAACAAGAGTGACGTTCTAATATTTGAGTTTATTTTACTGCACCCGGACCATATTCATTTCATCTTTACACACGGTCAATCAATAATCTTCCATTAAATATTTTATTGTCCGAATTAGTATCTAAACGCATAAAATATACTTTTTGGACCATTTACCTTTTAATTTAAACATTTTCGTTTTAGGTTGTAAGGGTATCGCCATGTGCGACCAAAACAAAATAAATAAAGACAATAAATGATAGTTATATAAATAATCTAGTTAATTAAAAAAAA
>NW_027116498.1:27538-35582 GCF_000696795.3 Halyomorpha halys | reverse complement strand
GATGTGATACTTTTTCGAAATCTGGAAGACACTTCACAAAGCAATGCTCTTAGTACAAGAGCCCAAGAGGAGAAAAAAGGTAGTTATCACCCCTCACCCCAATTTTTGATTACTTTAATGAAAACTATGTATAATTATTAGACAAATTTATGCCAAAATTCTGCCAAGTATAGGTAGGGGGAATAAGAAATGGCGGCTGTTTCAAAGCAACTAATTTTTCATTAGGAGCTCTATATTTTAAAAAAGTAGGAACAACTAGCTTAATTAAAACTAGCTTTGATTTGAGTGCTAATAGACATCTGTACGTTAAATTGTTTTCGAGATGTAGCTTTTTAAAAAGCAACATTTCATAAAAATGTTGTACGGGACGTACTGAAAGATCAATTTGTGAATTTATTTTGAAAAATTTTTATCTCAAAAACCATTTGACGTACAGATGTCCCTTAAATAATGAACTTTCTTATTCTAAACACAATTTTATTGGTTACATTTAAAAATTATCTATTTCCTATGGTTATTGTTTGACCCAGTTCTAAGAGTTATATAACTGAATTGAATAGGGAAAGGAAATTATTGGTTTGTTTGAAGGAATCGAGAACAAGGCGGCAAAGTTCCTGAAGTTTGGTTGATACA
Source organism: Halyomorpha halys (assembly GCF_000696795.3). Lineage (NCBI taxonomy): Eukaryota > Metazoa > Arthropoda > Insecta > Hemiptera > Pentatomidae > Halyomorpha > Halyomorpha halys. Next base: position 34,949 of record NW_027116498.1, on the reverse strand, counting down.
CAAGAGGAAGTTGTACAGTTAAAATAAACAATGTGCAGGTATGTTGATGACAGCCAAAAGCTCTTGGATCGTTGTTAACAAGCAAAACCAGAACATATTTCACCAGCTTTATTTCTCTGAAGAAAACAAAATTTAAATCTCTAAAAATTATAAATCAATAGCGAAATAATTATATTTGATTGAATATAAAAAGAACCTCATATATCGGATATACTTCTAATAGATATGTTCTTATAAAACTGCTTCACTTACCTTTTTTGGCGCTCTGTTTCTCCCATTCAACAAATATTCCTAAGCCAGTGTTTAAAAAATTCTGATAAGTGAATAATTTGACATAATACATAATACATACGGATTTTGATTGCACCTGGTGCAAAAAGAAAAATAATTTTATTTTTAATTACATGTATAAAAAAAATTAAAATAAAAAAAAAACTTGGTAGGTTTGTGTATAAGCGTAGCCGTAACATTTCCAGATGCTGTGATTCTACGTTTGGAGAGTTGGTTAAAGTATACAATTACTAAAACGAATATACTAAGCAAAGGGCTATAGAATTTCAATAAATCCGGTAAGTAAAGGCAAGGCAGTTTAAAAGAATAACAGAATTTAAAATATCGTGAATATTTGACATAGATATATATATATATATATATTGTTCAAACCCTTTGTGTGTCAGTCGAAGAAATCATATTCTGTTGAGCTGAAGTGAACTCGTAACAAGAGCTGAGAATGATATTTAGTCAATTTGATTGCTTATTCGATACAAAGAATCTAAAGTATTTAATTTGATTGCTGTATTGAATTCCCATTATTAATTTAGACGATGTAAAGCCTTTAATGAATGTAATGACCTTGATTTGGTTCCCCTGTGCCCCAGTTGCCTATGTAATGAATAACCCTTGGGATGATTGAATCATTTAATAATGTCACATGCATCACCTCTTATTGAAAAGATTATCGCCCCCTATTTTTCAATGTTATCAACTATACTTTATACCTATGGGTTATATAGGTACTATATAGTATATAGTTATTCCAATACTTCCACAAGAAAGATCACTTTCAATGCTGATTTATGTTTCTTATCTAATCGTAGGGTCAGAAAGCTTTGCAGTATATAGATGACCAATTACCTAGTTCATCCCTTGACACATTTGAATTAAGGACGGAGTAGATCAAGGATTTGTCCTACGAAGCTTCTCATCATGATGAATGACACTAATTATATTATCACGATTTGAACTTCATTTGTTAAAAAAAATGAAAGAAAACAAACTCACTAATTTGGACAATTAAGTGATCCTATTACTTATTTTTTAACATTTTGCTTTCGCCGATACTTACGTGGTGGTGAAACCAGGAACGAGTTGGTTGAAAAATATTTTTTAATTAATAATCATTTAAATATCAAATTTAAAGCAGTGGTCTTCGGTATCCTGAGGTACGCATCCCCTGCGTGGAGTCGAACCCTCAAGCGGGAGCAAAAGAAGAGACCGGCTTCTATGCAAAGACTGGCTCTGCTGAGGATCGTATAGGACGATGTCGCATGAGGCGGTGCAGGTGATGGCCGGAGCAATGCCCCTTGACTTCTTCCTCCAGGAGTATGCTGCGAACTATCATGTGGAAAGGCAGGGGGTGCTACCGAGGGACTCCGGGAGAGGATCGGCGAGACCCCGAACCTTTGCGGGAAGAGTCCATTAAGAAGTGGAATGGACGGTGGGGGACTAGTCAAAATGGCGCGACCCTGAGGAAATTCTTCCCCGCCGTCAAGATTGAGAGGTCTGCCCAACGCACTTTATATTGGGAAAGGCTCGGACACCCGGAATCTCCAAGTCGTCAATTGAAAATGATAGTGAAGAAGCAGAATGAAACCAGGAGGTCTGGACTAGGCTGCGTACTGGAGGTGGAAACCGGACAGACCTGGAGTGTTGGACCTACCAGACGAATGCAGCTGGTCTAGCCCCATCTTAAGGCACTCAACCGAATGCTAGGCTGCACAACGATTTATAATAAATAAAAATAATGTTTGAAAAAAAAGTACACATCGGTGCTCTACAGATAATTTAATCTAATAACAGAGAAAATTGAATCCCCCCCCAAAAAAAAAACACAGGGCCGAGATTGTACAGTAGCGTAGAAATTTATTGGACGCGATACTGCCCAAAGAAACAAATAAGAAGGATAGACTGTCACGCGAGCGTATATTAGCTGGGTGTGCGAATGAGATGATAAATACGAGCGCCAGGAATGAAGAAGCGAGGATAAACGTTGATGAAGGAAATTAAAAGAAACACAGAGTTTCGTATGGACGCCTCAGACCCGTTAGGATACCATGGAAAAGAAAAGAACAGAGAGAAAGCAGAAGAGAACATCGGGAAGAAGGAAGAGAAAGAGGCATACCGCAAGAAATAAGATCGAACTAGAACAAGGCTAGAAACGGAGGTAGGAGAGAAGATAGGAGGTGCCACGGATGTGGGAAAGTGTGACATCTTGTGCCTAAATGCCCCCGTACTAAATGCTTCGAGTGCCGGAATGAGGGGCATATAGCAAATCAATGTCCATATATGTACCGGCGAAGAGAGCATAGTCCGGAAGAACCAATGGAGGGGAACGCCCAGAGGGTACGCCGCAGGAGGATAGAACACAGACTATGTAAAATCTTCAGCGAAACTTCGGAGATTTCCGAGGAATCAGGAACTGAGGCCGAAGGAGGAGAGGTTACGGATCCAGGAGTCGACGGAACCGAGCGGAGAAGGGAAGAAGATCCAAATATGACAGTTGAGGAGGTTCCAGTAGAGTTGCGACCGCGAGTTAGTTAACAACAGGATAAACGGAGAAAACAATGGTCTACCTATCGTCATAGTGAGTGGCGTGAGATATCTGGTTGATACGGGGAGTTCCAACACCATCTTGTGCCGGGAGTCACTGAAGCAACTAATAGACAAAGAGAGATCAGTCCAGACAAATCCAGGTATGTCAATGCAAATATATATATATTTTTTTAAGGAGGGTGATGGAGTAGGGATTACAGGGCATACGAAGCAACAGAACCCATTAAAACAAGAGCGCGTAACGTACGTAAGGAAAAAAGGTGCCCGCCCTCATGCACTCCGCCATCACATTAGGGTAGAAATCGACAATTTGAAGAAATAAGGCATCATCGTCGATAGTACATCACCTTACAATATCCCCTTATGGGCGGTGCGGAAAAAGAGTGCGCCTAGGCAAACTGTAGAGAAATATCATGTAGTGATCGACTATCGCAAACTCAAAGACAATTGCGTTTATGAAAAATATCCGTTACCGTGACTGGAAGATATTTTAGATAGATTGGGCGGAGCCACCATATTTAACACACTAGATCTCAAATCGGGGTACCATCAGATCCAGATGCACCCTAAAGACCGACATAAGACGACATTTGCCTTTGAGCGTGGGCATTACGAGTTTATCAGGAAGTACCAGGAGAGTATTTACCATTGCCCTTTGGTTTAAAGAACGTACCCATAACGTTTCAGTGATTTCCGACGCGTTTGCGGCTCAGACCCGACAGCAGATAATATTGTCAATATTATGCTGCTTAATCAAGATTATTGGATGGCAGGCCAACGATTTCCTGCACAGGTGATGCAGAAGTTAAGAAATGAGGAGAGAGATAGGCGAACCAGGAGCCTAAAACAATGAGGCGGCACTCAGCCAATCACCCCCATGATGTGATGCCAACGGCGGTCCCGTGGAGGGTGAGAAACAGGTGTAGGACGGTGGTTTTAGTGGGTAAAAATCCCACACACGCATAGGCACGGTCTATCCGTGTCTTATGAAGATTTTCTTATGATGTTTCCGTTGCTGGAAATATGCACACATAGCTCAGAACTGTGTTGGAAAGGATAGGACCTCCCTTTGTCGAAACTGTGGTAATGAAGTCACAAAGCTAGTGATTGTGACTAGAAACCTCAATGCGTATTATGTGCGGGAAATGGTGATGCTGACCACCCCAGCGGAATTATTAAGTGTCCAGCTGTCAAAGGGTCAGCTGAGGAAAAGGCGCGTATTCTGACCTCTTTTATATCTGGGGCTTGTGATGCAGCAATGACCCGTTCAAAGGCTGCCAAACATCATTCCTCAGTGTACTGACGGATACTATTGACGATCTTCACCGGTGTTGCAACCAAGCAAGAAGACGTTACCAGCCAGCGAGGCGTCTACCGGAGTTTTATGTGCTTCAAGAAGAGTTCAAGAGAACTAGAAGGAACCCCCGACAAGCCATTAAAGAAAGCAAACGACGGTGCTGGAGAGAACTCTGTGATGAGGTGGATGCATACCTTGCAAAATAGCACTCAAGAAACTATGGAAAGGCAAGATACAGGTCCCCACGAGACCAAATGTTGTAGACAGTATTGTCAGAACACTATTCCCTGAACAAGTGAATACTACTGAATGTATAGACAATACCTATACAACGGATTTTCCACAAATCACGCAGGAAGAGTTAGAGGACATCGCCTCAGACCTACAACATGGCAAGGCACCAGGATTGGACGGAATTCCTAATTTAGCTCTGAAGGTGGCTCTCAGGAAACGGCCGGATCTTTTTATCGATATCTTCAATTCGTACATTCGTGAAGGCTCCATTCCGAAACCTTGGAAGAGACAGCGCCTCGTACTTATTCTAAAGAGTAAGGGAAGACTGGAAGACCCGTCAACCTATCGTCCAATTTGCTTATTGGATACTATGGGTAATGCATTCGAGAAAATCATTTTCCTCAGGCTACAAGAGTTCACGGAGGGAATTAATGGCCTCTCGCGGGCTCAATTCGGATTTCGTAAAAAGAGATCCACGATAGATGCTGTTAGATTGGTAGTCGAGATGGCCTGCACAGCAATTGCAGGAGCAAGGTGGAGGAGAGGTGCTAAGTGTTATGCAGCAATCATCACTCTAGACGTTAAGAATGCCTTTAACAAAGCTAGATCATGCCCTACGGACTATGGCGGTACCAGGCTATCTTATGAGAGTTATTACAGACTCCTTCAAAGATAGAGTTCTGTTTCACTATTCAGACATTGGCCAAAGAAGATATGAGGTGACTGGTGGTGTCCCACAGGGCTCGGTATTAGGGCCTCTTCTGTGGAACGTCATGTACGACCCCATCTTCAAATTGATATTGCTGGAGGGAGCCACAGTTGTGGGATTCGCAGATGACGTTGCAGTTGTAGTGGTGGCGAAGTACTAGGAAGAAGTTACCTTCATCGCTAACCAGGCTGTTGCTACAGTTCGAGGTTAGCAGTCTCGGTAGGCCTACAACTTGCAGATCACAAGTTAGCCGAAGGCTTCTGGCTACTGTTGTCCCCTCCATTATTTTATATGCAGCGCCGATTTGGAAAGAAGCGATAGTTACCATATCATACAGGATACACATGGTTTCAGTTTACCGCAGAGTTTGTTTAAGGACAGTTAGCGCTTTTTGAACTGTTTCTTACGAAGCGGTGTGCGTGATAGCTCGAATGCTACCTGTGGAACTCCTTGTTGAAGAAAGAAGCAGGCACTATGGACGATGGTTACACGTTTCCAGAGAAGAAGAGCGAAAATTAACCATCGACCAGTGGCAGCAGCGTTGGGAGGCTGCAGTTTCCGAGAGGTGGACTCGCAGGTTAATACCCGATGTTGGCAAGTGGCACGGTCGCCAGCATGTTGGACTCTTACATAACCCAATTGTTGACCGGACATGGATGCTTTAGAGCCTAACAGTACCGCTTCAAACTGGACAACAACGCAGAATGCCCTGGATGTGTCAAACTGTCAAAGAAACCGCGAAGAACGAGTTTTTCACTTGCATTCGCTTTGCAGCACAAAGAAGTGAATTGGAGAGAGTGTGTGGAGAACGCATCACACGACAAAAACGTGGTGAACTATATGCTACTCTCAGACCAGCATTGGAGTGCAGTGAAGAGTTTCACCACAGTCGTCCTCAAGAGGTTGAAAGAGAAAGAGAGGGCTAGAAGACGATAATAATATGGAAACCTAAAAACCATGCAAAGAAAGCGAGGCGGCTCTCAGCCATTTCCCTCCATGAAGTAATGCCTAGCGGTGGTCTCACGGAGAGAAATGAACACAGTACAAGAGCCCAGACAATAAAGACAATAAATGATAGTTATATAAATAATCTAGTTAATTAAAAAAAAATACTCCCTCTCAACACACAAATTCCGGGAACTGCTGTCAAGATTGACACAAGGCACTATTGTTTCACAGATCAAACGAATGGTACCGACTGATGTGATACTTTTTCGAAATCTGGAAGACACTTCACAAAGCAATGCTCTTAGTACAAGAGCCCAAGAGGAGAAAAAAATCAATTATCTCACCCTAATTTTGGAATACTTTGATGAAATCTATGTATAATTAATAGTCAAAATTGATGAGTCTGCCAAGTATAGGTAGGGGGAATAAAAAAATAGCGGCTGTTTGAAAGCAATAAAAAAATTTAATTTTTCATTCGGAGCTCTATATCTTGAAAAATAAGAATAACAACAAGAGAATACCTAAGAGAACGTCATTAATGATGAGCAAATTTCCTAAAATATGAGCTCTAAAAGAGTTATTTACGTTAAATAGTTCTCGAGATATTGCTTTTCACATAGCATCATTTCATAAAAATGTTCTATGGGACGTACCGAAAGATCGGTAGTTAGTGAATTTATTTTGAAAAATCTATATCTCAAAAACCATTCGACGTACAGATGTCTATTAGCACTCAAATTAAAGGTAGTTTAATGAGCTATAAAGTAGTTTATGATGTTTTGATTTGCCAAATTTATATTCATATGTAAATATTATAAAAACTACCCCTACGAAGACAAGTCACTTAAACTACTTTATAGTAAGTTAAATTTCCTTTATTGTGAGTGTTGGCAGACATATGTGCGTCTTATGGATCAAATTAACAATTTGTGAGTTTATTTTGTCAAATATCATAAAAACTACTAGTCCTACAAAGATAAACATTATTAACTCTTTTATAGTAAATTTAACTAGCTTTAATTTGAGCGCTGGCAGACATCTGTACGTTCAATGGTTTCTGAAATGAAGTTTCTCATAAATTAAACTTATTGTTCGAACAACTATAAATAAATTTATTTTAGCAAATATCATGAAAACTGCTATTCCTACGAAGGTAAATGACATAAACTACTTTATAGTACATTAAACTAGCTTTAATTTGAATGCTAATAGACATCTATACGCCACATAGGTGTTCCTCAGGGTTCCTCACTTTCACCAACCCTTTTCTCCATTTATATCAATGATCTTCCTGATTCCATTCACCACGCACAGTACCACCTATACGCAGACGATATCCAAATCTATCTGTCCTTCCATCCCTCCGAAATGCTTGAGGCCATCCAAAAGAT
>NW_027116498.1:18702-26686 GCF_000696795.3 Halyomorpha halys | reverse complement strand
ATAAAAATCTCACTATATGAACCATGTAATTATTCTTAGGGGACATATGTCCCAGAATAAAGTTATTTTTTCATTTCATTTCATAGTTCCTGAGATATAGATTTCTCGAAGTAAATTAACTAACTACTAATCTTTCAGTAGATTTTTAAGAAATTTTGCTTTTTAAAAGATTATATCTATGCTCGAGAACTTATTGGACGTTTTAGGGCTAATATTTCAGCAAATTTACTCTTCTTTAAGTAATGTGCTCTTAGATTTTCTAGTTTTGTTGGTAGTTTTTAAGATATAGAGCACCGAATTAAAAATTTGCGTTTTTTAAGGTTTTGAAACAACCGCCATTTTTTATTCCCCATACATATACTTGGCAGACTCATCAATTTCGACTAGTAATTATACATAGTTTTCATTAAACTAATCAAAAATTGGGGTGAGATAACTGACTTTTTTTCTTCCCGGCTTTTGTACAAACAGGTGTAGGGCGGTGGTTTTAGTGGGTGAAAATCCAAAACACGGATAGGTATGGGCCTATCCGTGATTTTTGATTTCCACCGACCCTCGTAAAAAAAAAAAAAAATAAAGAACACACACATTTATTTAGTGAATGAATACTGAATGAAACAGATGGGCTGACTTGCAATACTTGGGCTGATTTGAGATGGTTCATTAGGAACATGCAGTACTCATCGTGAACAGCTGTGACCCACCGCAGGCCATATGACCACCATCTATCTCCTCACGTCCTATCGCGTATCCGATTCATATTCTGATAGTTGTACAATTTTAAAATATTCAAATGCCAATTGTCAAATAATGAACTTTCAAGACTTAACGTTTGGTGAGAGAAACCCATTACCAACTTTAACTTGATGTATTTCTATAAGAAATTAACTTAATGACATATAGTTAAAACAATTCTGAGATTCAGAATAACAAATGGGTTACTTTATGCCTACCTAGTTAAAGTCATCAGTTCTGCGAGATGGTTTAATTTTAAAGATAGTTTCGATCTAGGCAGACCCCCGGAAGTTCATATTATTTCAGAAAAAAAAAAATAGTTTTCGCTCTTCTTTCACTTAGAGAATATTTCATAAGTTCGAACAAAATTATATATTTATAAGGTAAATATAAATAGTTTTATATATATGTATATATATATAAGTTATGGTTGGACAAGGCCTGTATACAACTCTAATCCTAACTCCCCGTGTAAATAAACCTCAATAATGTATTAGGAGCATCACAGAGATAATAAAAGCGTATCTTTCTTGTAAGCGTGCGTTACGATTCTGTTCCCTTTTTTTTTTTTTCTTGTTTTATGTCTTTCAGTGCAAGTGCTCGTAAGTTACATATATAACTTATGTATTGGGAAAAGCAAAATGTCAATAAAGAGTTGAAGGAACTTATTAGATCTTAATCTGACACGCTTGAACTGCTGTAAAATACTTGCTTTATTGGGTTCAGTACATCTCTTTATATTCATTCGATCACCTACTCCCCTTAGTCAGCTGGCATCCAATTAGCAGCTGACTCAGACCACAACTCCCCCCAGTTCACGAACGATCCTCGTAAACTAATACTATATAATATAATAACATAGAAAAAAACCAGTAAAGAACAACTATTTAAAATTTAAAATATTCCTATATACATATCACTGTAAAAACTCTCAAGCTCCATTAATAAACGCTAAATAAATAATTTAAAGCTAACAATAAAATTTAAAAAAAAATCATACAATAAATGAACAAGTGCATCTGAGGTAGGCGTCTCCTCTTGTCTCACTTTAGTTGAGCGTCTGTCATACTTTGTGCGTAGATAAACTTCGAGGTTTTCCTACAACTTCTGCGATTGTCTTCTTCATCCTCCCCCAAAATTACCTTCTCTTCAATTCTTGCAGGGTGTCCGAGATTCCGCGGTGATTTGTTTTGCCCAGATGATATGCTACAGTCACCTGTCTCTGGCGTTCGTCCTCCCGAAGGGTTTCCACCATCAGCTTGCATCGGGAGAATGTCCTGTCCATTCCTGTGTGTTCATCATGCCATAACCGCTTGACCTTTCCCAAACTGTTTCATTCCCAACGGACACTTTTATTCAGGCTTGGAAACCTTATTCAACATTTTACAGATCTGGTCATTCTTTACGCCTGGCTGCGACCAAATCGTCGTGATATTGCTCTTCCCATCTAGACTAATCCTGTGGTTTTCGTCTTCCATAATCTTCCGCTTCTTGTCATTGATGATTTCCTCAACTTCCTCCATATCTATAATGATGAAATCCTGGCCGAAGACTCCTTCAGATTTCCCACCCTTTCCAGTGGCCTACGGTCAGTGTGTACTTTAATCTTTCTCCCGAACACATAGGACCTAAATTAGTCAACAGCCCACACTATTCCTAACAGCTCTCGTTCCATCTATGTCAGGCGCCTACTGGTATATGCCACGAGGCGATCTCCTCCTTCGCCTTCCTGACAACACCGCTCCCAATGTGTACTCACTCTCATCTGTAGTGATTGTAAATTGCTGGGTGAATTCTGGGAAAGCAAGCATCGGTTCCAGCTGCAGCTTCTCCATGCACCGCCTGATATTGTCTTCTACCATTGGAGTGATAATCACCTTCCTGCGTTTCTTCAGAAGGGATGAGTTACTCATCTATTTCTTGCCCAAATCTCCTGTAATAATTCAAAGTTCCCATCTATCTCCGAATTCCTTTTACATCCCTAGGCACTCTAATATTCTGTTTAGCTGCGACTTTATCTGCGTCGGGTTTAACTCTTTCCCTGGAAATTCTGTGGCCCAAAAATGTATTTGTTCCTGATCCAGCGATGATTTCTCTTCAGATAACTTAACCCCGAATTGCCTATTTCTCGGGAATACGCTATGTAAATGTGGTGACGAAGAGGCTGCGGGTATCTCCCCCGTTCACATACGTGAAAGAGAGTCACTTGGTCTTGGTTTAGTAAGATCTCATGGAGTGTCCTCCCGTTCGCCCTGAGCTTCTTTAAAAAAGATATCTCCATACTCCCTCCTAAGGCTTCGTCTCCAGTCCTCGGCCTGATTGCTCCATGCATTGCTCCAACCCGAGCACCTGCGTTCTTCCGATCAATATGACATTTGAAGATTTTTCCTCCCAAGTTAATCTTCCATTTTACCCTGCTATTCCTAACCCAAGCTCCGACCTTCACTAGTGGGTCACATCCCACAATTACTTAGTATTCCTTAGGCATACGTCCTTCCATATGTACCTGCATGTTTTCTCTACTAAATCCCCTCCGTGTCAACCCTATCTCCACCTCTCCCTCTACTTCACAAGGGCCACCCAGGGTGATTAATTTACATTGACATTCCCGAATCTGTTATGTCCTCAACTATAAAGCTTTTCTAGGGATTCTCGGCACATGATGGTGTTGGAACTGCCGGTGTTCGCCAGGAACCTCACTCCTGCTATCTTGTTCGTGGTCAGTGGGCGGCTAAGTGTCCCATTTTAATTTCTTCTACATGGAACTTGATTTGTCCTTGGTCAATTATAAGCAATTCTGTCCATCCGTTATCTTCAATTTTCATTCGGGACTCTTCCTCTATGGCGCTGGCGTCAATTATTTCCTCAGGGCACTTTACGAAGGAGCACTCTCTCGGCATTCTCTTCTTCTTCCCCAGCTCCTTTGCCAACCGAATCTTTAGAACATTGGATAGGAATTGAGAATTAAGAATTTTCTCTATCATTTCGCTGAGTTAATGTCTTATTCTATTGTAGCGTGCCAGAAGTTCCGCGGCATACTGCCCATTGTCTTGGTATCTTCGTCTTTCTGATCATAAATATGTCCTCTTTATTGGCGAAAGGAAAATGCCAAAAAAAGAGAAGAAGGAATAAGATCTGACATGCTTGAACTGCTGAAAAATAATGGCTTTATTGGGTTCACTAAATTTCTTTATATAAATTCGATCAGGTGATCCCCTCAGTCAGCTGACTTCGAAATAACATCTGGCTCAGATCGTAACCTTATATATATATATATAAGTTAAACGTTGGTGAGCTCAAAGAATGAATAAGAGAAAAGGGAGATAGAAATGACTACCTGGCATGTAACATTGTGTTCTCTTATTATTATCACCCTGAACAGTTCCTCGTATCTCCTTAACCCTGTTTAATCCTAACTCTCTATATAAAATTGCTCTAATTTTTATCGGCGGTGAGCCTGACAGGCACACGAAACAAAAAAATTCGTAAATTCCCTATAATGCCTTATTTAATTAAACTAAAACTATTTACCTATCATCTTGACAAATTAGGGAAAAATATAAAATAAATTTAAAACATTTCTTAGAATTTATTTAGGTTAAAATTCCAAAACAAGTCAAAATGCGGAATTCGCATGTCATAATCGTTATTATAAATCAAAATAGGACCTTTTACTCTAGAAACAATATTCAAAACCGGGTAAGGCATGAAGTTGAAATGTATGAGGACAGAAATCAGTCGGAGTCGTTGTCCATCAGAGCCGATGAAGCATCGCAAGAACATGTTGAAAAGCATGAGTGGTTTAGCGTGAGAAAGGCATATTCCTTGGTTGCATTTCACTCAGAAATAATTCGTGAGCCGACGTATTCCTGTTCCCAACGTGCAATAACAACTTCTGGCCCTCCATTGGGAGAGTGGGGTTGATGTTGGACGATCATCAGCCGGGAGGAATCTCTTGAGACGAATTTTCAAGGAGTTGTAAAGGCCGGCTGTCACCTGACTCCTTCGCTGAAGTTGTCCGGTACACAGTCCATGTGATAATTCTTTGAGGGAACTCTTCTTGCCATTAATTCTAATTGATTCCCGAAAAAATAACCAAAGAATTAATCCCCCAAGTTTTAGATGGTATAGAAAACCGTCATCGGCCATCGGTGTGTATTTTGCTGAACGTTATATGTGGCGCACATTTGATCTGCGTTGTGCACTCCACTTTTATTAGCATTATAATAGGTTATGACCTCAGTTTTTTTTTTGTTCACCAGTACTTTCATCAATGGCTTTGGTTTCGTGTATAGAAGATACCAGGAATACACATTTATTCTTCCGTGGGACGTAGGATGACATCACTTTTCTGTCGTTAAAGCCAAAAAGGCATATTATTGTGGTCCCCAAAAGGGATATTGTGGTCTTCCTCTCGTGTTGATAAAAGCATCAGCAAGGGGTAGCTTATTCTTCTTGACTGTACCCACGAAAGAGATCTTATTCGTTTTCAGAATATCGACAAGGGCACACTGCTTTTCCGCGTATACTTCATGTTAAGAGTGTAAACCATTCTTGAATCCACTAGAGCAAACATCTTGATACCATATTTTTTTGGCTTTGATTGGATATACAGGGAGAAGGAGCACCGTCCACGGAAACCTAGCAAAATCTCATCAATAATGAGGTTTTTCCAGGAGTGTAACAGTTAGTTCTTGCAGTTCTACACAAACATTTTAAACACGTCTCGAATGGGAGGAAGGCGATCAACTTCTTTTCGTTTCTGTCTTGTAGTTCTCTCGTCAAAACGGAGACAACGAAGTAAGAACTTGAATCTTTTCACATTCATGATAAGGTCAAATTTATCTATTCCATCGCCATTTTTGCCCCATAATTCTTCCAGACACAAACGATTTGATTTATAGGCCCCTGCCTAATAAGCCAATATATGCTTTCAACTTAATCAAATCAGTGGGTTTGCCATCTCTCTCCCTAATAAAATTATCCTTCACTCTATTTATATATTGGTTAGTGTATTTAACTATTATTTCTAGCATTTCATCCGGAAAGAGATTTCTCCAACAGTCTATAGGAGTTTTTGCATTTTTGGCAGCTCCTTTAACTTAAGGAGGGTGAGTTATTATGTTATGGTTCGCTCACCGTCTCTTATGTGGAGGTTCCTTGAGCCACTTTGTATATTTGTCGCGCCCCATAAAATACACTCCCATGCCTTTATTTTCGTCTTCACTGGAAAACTTTAGCCCATCAGTATCTTGATAAGTTTCCGCGCCATCTACTCGTTCTTCGATTTCATCTTCAGACGAAATGTCGCTCTCCTCTCCAAGATTTTCAGTCCATATCGGATGCGCATGATCTCCGCTCCTCAACAAGGCCCTTACATCGTCAAGGTATCTTAGGTTGGTCAAATCATGCTACGTTTTGCTCATTTTTATCTAATCTGCTACAAAAAAATAATGAAATAACGATTAAAGAAATGAAAACAAAATTAGGAAAGAGGTGCAATAAGCCTGACAAGCACACCAGTAAGGCGTGGTGAGCCTGACAGGCGCATGATCCCCATACATAATGGTGTGCCATTGCTGCATTACTGAAGAGGTCAATCATGGTCACCCATTTGTACCCCTTCCATGTAAATGTGTCGATTTGTAAATTTTTGAGCGGAGCATCTGTGGTAGGTGTCTTCTCCTGTCTTCCTTTAGGCGGATGTGTGTCGCACATAGTGCGTATACAAACCTTGCAGCTTCCTACAACTTCTGATATAGTCTTACTTATTCCCCATCAAAAGTATCTTCTCTTCAACGCTTGCATAGTCTCATGGATTCCCCGGTGATTTGTCTTTCCCTGATGATACGCTAAGGTGACTTCTCTTTGTTGTTCTTCTTCCAGAAGGGTTTCCACCATCATTTTACAACGGATGTAAGTCCTGTCCATTCCAATCTGTTCATCATGCCATAGCCGCTTGATCTTCTCCCAAACGGTGTCGTTGCCAACATACAGGTGATGTTTTTATCCAGGCTTCGAAGAATTCTTCAAAATTTCACAGATCTGGTCAATCTTCACGCCTAGTTGCGACCAGATCGTCGTTATTTTACTTCTCCCGTACTCACTAGTTTAATTTTGGTCATTCCGGTGGTTTTCGTCTTCCAAATAATTTGTCTCTTCTTGTCATTAATTATTTCCACCATTTCCTCTATATCCCCTGGTCTTTCTTCATCCAAACTCTCGTTATTCGAACATTCTTCCCTGCCATCTTCTTCCGCTTTATTATTTTTTTAATAGTAGTTTTCTCAGCTTTTAATTTTTTTTCTATTCTCTCATTTTTTCAAATAATGGATGCTAATGGCAATGGTATCGTTAGACAAGCAGTCTTGAACTTGGAAGCTTTAAATCAACATGGTGTTCAAAACCACCCATGGAGGTGACTCCTCCACCAGCGGAGCTTGCCCCACTACCGGAAGTTTCTCTAGCGGGAGCCCACGCTACAACACTTGAGTGGGTAAAAGTACGCACAGCAACCGCCCAGGACTTGAGGAAGGCCGTTTCAGACCTTTAACGGTTTACCGGAGAAAAAGGAGAATTGACCCACTTCATTAAAGGGGGTGACCGACTAATAAGCCGAATTGAAGCAAAGTTTATCGAAAGTCTACTCGATAGTGAAGATGCAGAGGCTTTAAAAGTGGCGGTCGTCTGCAGAGTCAAGAGGAGCATCCTAAATCAAATTCAGGCTGACGAAGAGACCCCTTGGAGAGTTATCAAGGAAAGATTAAAGAAGCCGTTTGGAGGAGGACGGTGGGCCCCAGAGAAAGACATATTTATGATGATACGAGAGACAAAGAAACCGAAACAGTCTAGTGGGCAATATGCCGCGGAACTCCTGGCTCGCTTTAACAGAATTCAAGATAAACTGAGCGAAATGATGGAAATAATTCAGGTACAGGGCCAGATGCAATTCTTATCCCTGGTCCTAAAGATACAGTTGGCAAAAGAGCTAGGGAAGAAGGAAGGATTTCCGAGAGAGCGCTCGTTTGTGGAAATAGCCCAAGATCTCATAGAAGCGAGCGCTAGAGAGGTAGAGGCCTAAATGGAAGTAGAAGAACCAGGGTAGACTCGGATAGAATACCAACGGGCAAGAAACATGCCCAACCCTTGGAGAAGGAGAGAAGATGGGAATGGTAGAAGAGAGAGAGCTATGGACCAAGAAAATAGAAGAAGCCTAGTTAAACCCGAATCAATAGTCGGCGGGAGGACC
>NW_027116498.1:1189-15603 GCF_000696795.3 Halyomorpha halys | reverse complement strand
ACAGAGAGATAGAGGAATTTATGTTTATTGTAAATAGTTTTTGTTTTTCATGTTATTTATTATATTATATAATATCAGCTTATGAGGAATGTTCGTAAACAGGTGGGGGGAAGTTACGGTCTGTCTCAGCTGTTACTTCGATGTCAACTGACTGAGGGCATTAGCTGATCGAAAGTATATAAAGAGATGAATTTAAGCCACAACACATCCTCAACATTCTATGGTTTCCGAGATACAGTTTTCTTATAATACAATTTTTTTTCTCCCCAAAAAGAAGATATCATAACAGTTTGACTTTTGTCAAAATCATGTAAACTATTATTACTATAATGGGGGGTGAAGTTGATCGCCTGCTTCTGGTGTAATCCACCACCGTAATCCAAACGGTAACATAGATCACTTATACAAACAACTGACGGACCAAATACTCAAATGTGCCATGAAATTTATACCGAGATGTAAAATTGAAAAGTATACCCCTTTTTGGACGGATCAGCTCGAAGAGATGAAGGTGGAAAGAGATGCGGCTCGGAGAGCAGCAATGACAAATGGTTCCCAAAAGGATCGTATAACCTTAAGACAACATAACGGTATCCTTAAAAGACGCATTAAAACTTCGAAAATACCTTGAAAACATGGATTTTAGAAAACATGGCATTAGAGCATATAAGTTCTTATTTAGAATTAACAGGGATAGTACCGATGCCTACTATGTTAGATGGTTTAAAAGTTTTAACTAGGCAGGATGATATTGCCAATAAATTTTTTGCAAGATTTTTGCTCAAACTATCAATTTCAAACTCAACCATAAAATACCTCGCATATCCTGGAACAAGGAAGTTAAGAGTGAAATTAATGAGCTATTCTCTATGAGCGAATCGACACTAGCCCTAGAGGACACAAAAAGCGGAATGGCACCGGATATAGACGACATACACCTAGAGTTCCTCAAGCACATAGGGTCAAATGCCAAAAGCGCAATTCTAAAGTTCATTAATTTAACATGGGAAAGTGGATACATCCCAGATCTTTGGAGGATATCTCAGGTCATACCAATTATTAAAAAAAGGTAAACCACCCAATTCTTTTGACAGCTATCGTCCAGTGGCACTGTCGAGTGCCTTCTGTAAACTTGGGGAAGAAATGGTTTTGAGGAGACTCCTATCTGCACTATATAAAAACAAGAAGGGCTTATCACAGCGTCAAGCAGGATTCATGAAGCATAGAGGATATAGCTTGTCTTTCCCAGGCAATTAAGGTAGGATTTCAGAAATATCAAAATACGCTAGGTGTCTTCATTGATTTAAGATCAGCATTTGACCGAATATGGAGAAATAAGATGATACACAAATTAGTTCTTATGAAAATTTATGGAAAATTGATGGGCTGGATCAAATCATTCCTTTCCCAACGGCATATTAATGTGAGGTATAGGGCAAAGACATCAGGATTCAAGCAAGTAAAACAGGGACTCCCTCAAAGAGCAGTACTGAGTCCAATGCTATATAACATTATAATTAATGGCGTCATAGATACATTGATAGAGAAATCACCTGGAACAGTAGCGTTACTGTATGCTGACGACTTGATGATCTGGGGGACCAGCAGTAGGATCGGTGCTCTTGAAAAGTGGGCCGGTATCGTTGGCCCACTTTTCAAAAGCACCGATCCTTAAAGGTTCTAAAGAGCTGGACAGAAGAAAATGAAATGATTATCAACACGCAAAAGACAGTATACCAACTATTTACCCTTTCTACATAGCAGCATGAGCTCCGAGTGAATCTTGATAATCAGGCTATTAGCAGGACTCATGAAGCAAAACATCTAGGATTGATCCTGGATGATAAGCTAACCTGGGCTGAGCAATGTGAGCATGATAAAGGAGAATCAAGACTACGACTAATGAAACGATAGCCATAAAATGGGGAGCTTTTTTTTTTTATTATCCCCCTCCCTTGCCATGTCTGGCATACGGGGTGCGGCATCAGTGGGGTAGCGCGCTGGGTTTTGCATATGCCACCGCTCTCAAAGATCACCAATTTTTTTTTTTTATTCTTTTATTAAGTTGGTTAAATGGGGAGCAACCGCTGACCTTTTCAGACATATATAAGACCAGTCCTGGAATATGGCTCTGAGATTATGGTTACAGCTACCGATTCAGTGCTGGGACGTCTTGATATAGTTCAAAATAAGGCATTGAGGATTATTACCGGTGCGGCTAAATCGACACCGATTCTAGCCATGCAACTGCAGCCATGCTTTTTCATTGAAGCTAACATTTATTGAGACAACGAAATCCATTATCACAAGCCTAGGTGTATGAAGTATGCCTTCAACCGCATTGTAAGACACACTTCACTTTTGGTTTGCTGGTCGGGTTGAAGTGGACTGTATAATTGAAAAAACCAGATATGAGTAAATGAAATAAAATTCTATTGTTTAAGTTACAAATGGTGTAGTGGGTGGCCGAAAGAAAACATTTATGTATAGATGGTTAGTAAATTTTGAATGCTGGGTTATGGAATTGTAGATAATGAGGTGGTTGATGATGATTACCATGTGGTGGTGAATGTTAATGATTGCCATCTGGACTTACTTCTTCTTTCCTCCCTCTGCATCTCTAAGCCTCTCTCCTCTCTACTTCCGGGAACAACTCCGAGAGTTCTACTCACTCATGGTAGACAAAATCATCAGGAATCATGAGAGACAAAAGGAATAATGAACTGCTTCTACCAGAAGACAAGATGGCTCTCTCCTCACCTTAGTCTGAGATGCTTCACTTCACAGAGAGCGCTGGAGGAGGTGAGTTTTGGCTTTGGCTCATGGGGCGCTACTATATCCTGTAGGCTATTATGCCATGATGTTTGATGGTGCCCCCTCCAATTCAACCTTTCGGTTGCCGTAGGTTAACCGGAACACTAGGCCTAAACTTTGAGATAAGAGAGTCTCTGCCTGACTTGACTAAACAATGCGTTTGGACGTGTCCATGCTATAGCGCTGGATCTAATATTACCCATCAATAAATCCATAACCTCAGCGGAAGAACTAAGGACTGTGGCATTGGCCACTATAGCCTACCCTCAGCCAGAATGGATTCATATATACACCGACGGGTCAGCTACAGTAGCAAATAAAAATGCGGGTGTAGGTGTCTATAGCAGTTTGTTCCAACTGTCAGCACCTGCTGGAGAAACCGCTACCAATTTTGATGGAGAAGTAGCTGCTATTACTTTAGCTTTAGAAAAGCGTACTTACACCTGCGCAAAGACGATAGTTCTGCTGTCGGATTCTAGGGCAGCACTGCTGGCAATAGCATCTGGACCATCCAGAGTTGGTGTCCATTGACTTTACCAAGAGTGGTGTCAGCGGCATGTTTCAGCTTGGCTACTGGAGATGACTATTTGCGGCCCCACCTGAAGAGAAAAGGAGTGACTGAGTCTTCAGACTGCGTCCTGTGTGGAGATAGTGAGATAACTGGCGATCACATATTTACATGTGTGGCAACGGCGGACTTGATTACACTACGTGGCAGCAGGTTGAACAAAGTTAACTTATACTGGGCTGTTCGAAACACAACGGCAGAAAAGCCTCCTTTGGAGTAGGATAAAAAAAAATATTACTATAAATATTATCCTTATAGTCTACTTTAAAGTACATTTATCTAGTTGAAATCCATCTGATAATTCATGATACATCCAACTTTTAATGATACATAATTAATTTCAAATGTTTGTTGAGAGAATATATTTTTGCTACACTAAATTAAACCTAATACTAACTTATACAAAAAATTAAAAATATTTTGATTATGTTTTGTTGTGGCATCACTATTGAAGATTTTGTTGTTTCTACTTTGTTGTGTAGCCACCGGCTAGCCAGGTGGTTGTGAGCAACCTGAAATTCACACTCAGAATTTCCAAAAAAACATGAAAAGACGTTGAGAAAAAAAAAAAAAAAAAAAAAGCGGGCAGGCAACTAACTGATAAGTGAAACGTTTTAGCATTCGTCTCATCGTAAAACATTTTTACTATTTAATTTTATATGATTGGATGTGATGATGACAAACACTTTCACGATTAAATCCAAAGCAATTTGAAATTGATATTGTAAATTGTAAATCTTCCATCTGGAGGTGAAGATTCCAGATTTCATAAAAAATCTTTGATCTTCTTGCCTTGGCCCATGATATAAGAAACGTAGGAGGTTTCCAAGTGAGCAAAATATAAGTTCAGAGTAATAATAATGACGCGAATAGACAGCCAGAAACTAGAAGACAATTCTAGCAGGTAAATATTTATATTGTAACAGGAGATCATATGACCTCACAGAATCGGAGTTAAGCTTTTACAGTGTGACAATTTTCCTGGCAGAATTGATCATCATTGTCTCCCCCCCCACCTCCGTTGCATCCTCCGGTTCAGGTTTAGAGGAAAACTTCTGCTTTCACAGAGGCTTAGCACCCACTGTAATACTGAGTAACTAAAATGAATAATCCTTTCATGGACACTGTGGCCATGGTGACGGGGGGAGGGGGAGTTTGATCTTTTTCGTAATTTGCTTTCAAATACTCGTTTTGAAGTACAATATAATAGAACTTATCAATAGAACTGAATATATCGGATTTCTTCTGCTTCCCTCAATTCTTTTCGTCGGTTCTTCAGATGTAACAACTTCCTACAAACAGTTGGTTGGGCAGTTATTTGTAACAAAAGTTGATGGAACTAGACCGGACCGAAGGAAATTATCCGCTCACGAACGTGACATGGAGACCGCAAGGGGCAGTGGATAATGGGGAGAAGCAGACCCAACTAGTCCTGAGGAGGTTCACTTCTTGCCCAATGTTATCTTATCTAGCATACTGGGGAACATACTACCACTGCTTTATTTATTTTTCATTCATCAAGTATATTAATTTTAATTACTATTATATGATCTCACCCTACTCACATTTTTTTTTAATTGACAAATTACCAGAAAACAGTCATGGATTCTACTGAGGTCAACGCTCATTATCCGGAGGTAAACTAGCCCCCCGTTCGGGTCTCCGGGTAGGGGTGCGTCAGGGGATTCATAGCGCAAATTGAAAATTATAGGGATGTGGAACGTAAGAAGTTTAAATTCCGCTGGTGAGTTAAAATCAGTCGCAAACGAGGAAAAGGAATGCAATCTAGATATCGTGGCGCTGCGAGAAGGCTCGCTGGCCAGGGGTGGACTCGTTAAAGGAAGGGAAGTCACTATTTGGTACGGGGGGAGGAGTAATTATTTGTTAGGTACTGGATTTCTTATAAGGAATAGTTTCCTTTCTGCCTAGAGGAATTTTAAAGGATCTTTAATTTTGAATTTAAAGTGATAGGATATCGGGTGCAATATTTCAGGGACGTTAGTTGAAAATCGCTCTGATAAACATTAATTCTCCGACCGAAGACAATGATGAAGAGATAACATGCCAATTCTATAATAAATTGGAGGCAGTCGCGAAGCTGTATGAAAATAATATTAATAGATGCTAACGCTAAGATTGGGAGAAAATAATTATATTATCATGAGGTGTAGATAGTTGACCGTAGATTAATGATTGGATAAGTTTGTCGGGGGGTGCGGTCAGCAAAGAACAACATAAATAAACAAAACCATATTTATTTATTTTATGCCGACGTTTCGACCTGAATTTCTGGTCTTCATCAGGGCTATAGAACCAAAGAGATAACAACAACATTTAGAGTAACATACAATTGAAAAGGAATAGTGTACAAACAAATTTAGAATTATACAAAATATTGAATTAAATCATAAATTTACTACCATACAATTCCATACAATCAATTAAAATTTTGTACTATTCAATTATCAGTTATCAATTTTTTATCATTTATGATTTAATTCAATATTTTGTATAATTCTAAATTTGTTTGTATACTATTCCTTTTCAATTGTATGTTACTCTAAATGTTGTTGTTATCTCTTTTGTTCTACAGCCCTGATGAAGACCTGAAACTCAGGTCGAAATGTCGGCATAAAATAAATAAATATGATTTTGTTTATTTATGTTGTTGTTTGCTGCCTGCACCCCCCAACAAACTTCTCGAATTATATTATCCATTGATCGGTAAAGAAAGTTTGCATGAATACAGTAACGATTATAGAATACGACTAATAAGCTTTGCCATATCGAAAAACCTAATAATCAAAAGACTTCATTCAAACGTAAGGATATTAGCAAATATACTTGGACATAACCGGATTAGCAAACGCGTAATCAACTCGATACTTCGAAATGTACAACATAGATTGCAAAATATTATAATTAACGTGAAATCCTATCGAGGGGAAAATTTGGTTCAGATCACAGACTAGTAATCGCAAAAATTCGTCAAAAACTTATAAAACAGAGAAATTAAAACGGTTCGCGTCCCTGAAATTTTGATCTGGAGAAATTAAAAATACATTTAATTCAAAATCAATTCGCGCTCAAAATAAAAAATAGATTTTAAAACTTTATATGAAGGTCACGAAGACATTGAGAAGTTATGGGCAGCAATCCGACATAATATTGTAGAAGTCGGTAAATTGTGTCTGGGAAAAAGGGAAATTAATAAGAATAAACCCTGGTTCGATGCAAGGTGTCTTAAAATGTCCGAACAAAGAAAAGCCGCTAAGTTAACCATGCTACATACTTCCGGGTCTCAAAGAATGAGACGCCTAAACTCCTCATAAATAAAAAAAAAGGAATATCTTAAAAATGAAATAATAGAGAATGGAGATAATGAAAAGAAGTGGCGAATGAATATATGCTTTGTACATTGGCGCCTCACATGGTTCTCTGCAGAGTTATTATCGACAAAGAGCGTACCTTCTTTAAAGTCAGTCATCTCTTGAAGAAACCTTCCAAATCTCCATTGTACCCTCACTTGCAGCGATGACCACTGCTTCAGTGTTAGAAATGGAAACTGAACTCATTGATATGGTTGATATACATACTACAAGCAATGCTAATAGTAGACTTGCCAGTTAATTCAACACCACCAAGATCTGCATCAGAGTAGCATTGAAGAATTCCCCTTCTAAGGTTTTCTTGTACAATATTCCAAGTTCAGAAGTTCCTTTTAAATAACGGAATATTCGTTTGATCCTGGATATGTCACTTTCAGAAGGATTATAATTATCAAGCATTCTTGAAGCTATGTTGATTGAATAAGAAATATCAGGTCTTGTACATAACATCAAATACATAAGCGAATCCACAGTTTTTCTATATTGGAAATTCATTGTCTGAATTACCCTTTAAAATCGGAGTACTAACAGGACGACATTCATCCATCTGGAATGTTTTGAGAAGCCTCCTAATTTAAGAAGATTGGCTTATTTTGATACCTTCCTTGCTCCTGTCAATCTCGGATCCAAGATAGAAATCAGCAAGTTTAGTTTTTGAACTCTTGTTTTAATTTATCTATGAGCTCCATTGCTTCTCTTTCATTCGAAGCTGCGATTAATCTATCGTCAACATATGTTTGTATGTAGGAAATCTTTCTACTATTTACATCTTTGATAAATAGGCAAGGATCTCCTGAGCTTACTTCCAAGTTCTTTATCTTTTCATTCCAACAACGTTGGGCTGTTTGAGCCCGTATAGGCTTTTATGTAAACCCTTCGACGATGTTGACATAATCATTCATAGATTTAGGTCTAATAAGTTTATCCTGACTCTTCAGATTTACGCCTCTTTTCCATTATCAAGTTACCATGTATGGTAAAGATATTATTCCAGGAATTATCAAGTTACCATGTATGATAATGATATTATTCCTGGAATTAAATTTATAATTTAATATTATTTCAGACATATAAAGTTTATTACGTTCCTATATATAAATATATTATTTTTACAAAATAATATATGTTTCCCCAGTATATTCTTTTACATTAATTAATTTTTTTTTAGGAATTATTAAGTTGCCATGTATGATAAAGTCATTATTCCAGGAATTATCAAGTTACCATGTATGATAAAGATATTATTCCAGGAATTATCAAGTTACCATGTATAATAAAGATATTATTTCAAGAATTATCACGTTACCATATATGAAAAAGACATTATTCCAGGAATTATCAAGTTACCATGTATGATAAAGATATTATTCCTGGAATTATTAAATTACCACACTACTTCTTCTATTTGTGGGTGTTCATTTTCTTCTTGTTGAGATTCTCCTTGATCTTCCTCATATTCTTCTGGATTCTCTTTCTCCAAAGGTATTTCTTGAAATTCTCCTTCATTTTTCTTACGTTCTTTCAGGTTCTCTTCATAATATATGTCAAGAACTTTCCCCTCAATTGGATGAAATAAACATTTTTCACATATCGGTGCTTTGAGGGACTCCTGGAATATGACGTCTCGTGATCTACTTAGATTATTGTTTGAGAAGACTAGGTACCATTGTCCCCATCATATCCAACAAGTACTCCTTTATTAGCCTTTTTATCAAATTTTCTTCTATTTTATGGACCCAACATTTGGATTCTATAACACGAAGATTTTTGATTCCTGATTTCATACCCATCCAATGTTCAAATGGAGATTTACGTTTTTCTGATAATGGAACCGTTCGATTTAATATGTTAGCTGAAGCATTAATCATTTTTGCCCATAGTTCCTTAGGTAGAGATTCTTTCCTTAAGTGCATGAAAGCTCTTACAGTTTCCACATTGGTTCGGTTTACTCTCTCAGCGCAGCCATTTTGTTGTGGCGTGTATGGCATAATATATGTAATTTCAATACCTTTTGATTTGAGGAAGTTTTCTACTCTTTCATTTTTAAACTTTCCACCATTGTCACATTGAATGCTCATTACTTTGAGTCTATCTGATTTCCCTTTAAAGCAGCCTTCACAGGGTTCACCATCAAGAGTTAAGTCTAAATTTAGTTCTCTTTTAATTACTTCCTTCACATGCCGTTTATTTTGATGACTCATCCTTTCATGGTAAAGCTGTAATGAAATATGGTCTTTGATAGGAACAGATATAATGTTATTTTCTGACTTACAGCTCTCCGTTGCGGGTACTACCCCGGTGGATAGATTATAGAGACCACCTCCACTTTGACGATTCCCTGACACAAGATTTTCTTTACCTTCAAATAATTTACATTGGATTCAAATTTACTTTGTGGTCTATGATCGTGAGCCGCTAAAAGCGAAAAAAAGATTCTTAGAAATACCCGGAACTAGCCAGACATTAGTGAGTTCTAATCTCCTCCAATGGCCGTTTGAAGCAGCTTCAATTAGACTAGATCTCTGTATATGTAAATGATTCAAAACTTGTGAACCATTCCTTTCTGCTAAATATATGATGTGTTGCTCCATTGTCCACATACCAAACCTCACTATTAGTCTCCGATGCAAAAACTTCTGAGGTAACCGCTAACAGAGTTGCACCTTCGCTTAAATAATTTGGAACAAATTTAACTTAAGCAGGCTTAGGTGGTTTGGCATCAGGAAACCAAAACCGACATTTCTGAACAGTGTGACCCCTTTTATCACAGTAGTGGCAAATTATTGAGGTTTTATGAAAATTAGTATTTTTATTCCGAACATGCTTATGAACTTGAGATGTGGTCACCTTAGCAACCATGACTTCTTCTGAACAACTATCATCCAGGTTCCTCTCAAAAGTACATAATTTTTGGGTAAGATTATTTAAACTCCTGTTCTCTTAATTTATGAGTCTCCATCCAGTAGTAAAGGATTTGATTTGTCAGGAAGAGATTTTAAAATTTTACATATTAGTAAAATATCTTTGCTATTAGCAAGCTGCTTATCAATTTCCCCTTGCAACTATTCTAAAAACAACTGTTCTGTAACAAGGTCCCTGAAATTCTAGTAACAGCGTCATCATCTGGCATCCGCTTACTTTCAAAAAATATATCTAAGAGTTGACTAAGTCCTCTTGAGTCCTAACCACATATCTCTACCAGACTCATGGCGCCTAACCACTTGAAACATCTCCTCTGTCATGTTATTAGACATAACTAGCAGTGCTTGGTTCCCAATTTTATTAAATGTAGCTAAATATGTATTATAATCTTTCAAAGCTTCTTTAAGAGTAGTATCAGCAGGTTCTCAAGTACACTTGTAAGTTCCACTATTACATCTATTATGGCAATAGGTATCAATTTCAATTCCATTCTTATTTTAACCTTCCAGTTTTCCCAGTTGCTCTTCCCTTCTAACAGATCAATCAGAGGAATCATGATTGATTTGGATTCCATATGTTAAGAAAAGAAGAGGGGAAAAAAAAACGAACCTCAGAGCACTGACGTATTACAATTGTTCATTTATTAACTACTTTACGAATGTCTCTTTTAACATCATGCAGGATCCATAACCTGTTTTGGTAATTTGAATGAATTACGCACTGATATATTGCTTTAAAGCTTTTAATAACCACAACATATTAAGAATAAAATAAAAGTAAAGGTATCACATGTTAACAGTAATCTAAGTCAAGAACTTAATAACACTAAAGTTATAGCAAGGTTACATAGTGTGAACATAAATAATCGATCTTACAAGAAAATTATGTTTATACTTCAACAGAAATGGCCATCGCAAAATTAAAACCTTATAAATCAGCGGGAACTGAATATATTCCTAGTGAACCAATCAAGGCATGTGGTGTATTGGAGTTTCTAAAATACGCCTTTAGGTTACCTGATACCTGAGTCAGTGATATGGATATAGGAAGAAATACGTTTGAACAGGTAGATAGGCTTAAATATTTAGGTTCTACGGTAGCTAGAAAAAATGAAATTGATAAGGAAATAAAAGTTGATGGCGGGAAATGCTTGTAATTTTTAATTTTGAAACTGCTTAGCTCGCGCGTTCTATCGAAAAAATTAAAAATGCCTGTCAAGGAACCGGTATTATAAATTTAAACAATTTCCCCTTGCCCAACTGAACTTATGTCACTTTAGACATATGGTTGCATATGTCCACATTCTCTTACAATTTTATAGAAAAAAAGGAACCCAATAAAAACGACTAGGTTCTAAGAAGGCCTCAGAGACCCTTCTAACAGCCCTTTCAAGCCCTTAGTATCCTGTATCAATAGCAAGGGCTGACACTTAGGCAGGTACATGCTGTCATCTCACAATGGACTTGCATCAGTCTAACTATTTTATGTTTAACACATGAAAGTTAGTTCTCACAAGATCATGACTCTTACCCCAAATTCTTGGAAGCCTCACACCCTGCTTCTAGTCACGCCTTTTTCCTCTCCCAGATATTTACTTCTAATAATATCATAGACTCTCTAGACTCCGCCTAATTTCCTAAATTATCTGATTGGTCCAAACCCCTTCTCCTATTTCACTATTCTTCCTACCCCCTCTTCTCAAGTGTACATATATATTTCCTAGACTAGATAGCTATGTCAGAAGAGAGACACACTGTAATAGTAAGAGTAACATGTAGTTCTTGTAAATATGTTGGAATGAACTCATTTTAGTCTTCACTGATTTTTATGTTATTTAATTTGCGGATAAGGATGCGAGACGTGGCCTCTTACACTAAATTACTGCAGCGCCTTGATGTTTTCGAAAATAAAGTATTACGTAAGCTATTTGGACCGAAAAAGGATAAATTAACGGGAAATTTTAGAAGACTACACTGAATTTAGGTACCTACACTCGGTAATATAATATAAAGAGTACGTTGACACAGGGTTAACGTCAAATCTCTTAAATGAACTTTCCTTTTATAATTTTTCTTGGTTCAGATTTTTTCAAAATAATAATTTAGTGCCTTCTATAAAAACGTTGTTGACTTTGTAGTGCCAAACCCACAATTTACTTTATTCCATTATAAGTCCTACCACATCTGAAAAGAGTGGAGTATTTGCAACCTTATATTAAAATATTTTTGTTTCAGATAGTAAACGTCTCTTGAAAAGTCTTTCTTTGATTTTATTTTTTTCGGAAATAAATAAATACAAAATGACTATAATTCAACAATTAACCAAAAATCTCATAACGTGAAATAAATTTAATGATAATGTAACAACTAATAAAAGGTGCAGTAATGAAACTCAACAGACACTCATGTAGTGGGAGAACAAAATTATATTAAAGACCAGTAAGTAAAACTATTTCTTTACAAGATGCTTTTCACTGGTTAAAAGAGTGAATGGTTGAAAACAATGGTGAGATTCGCATAATATTTAATGATATATACCAACCTATCGCTGAGGTAACTATTGGCTTTAATATCAACTCAATTATGATCACTGATTAGTTGTATTCTGCCATGACCTATTCTCAACCTACGAGGCAAAACCTTACTTTATCTTATGGTACTGGAACAGACCTAGCATTTAAACTGGGTTAGGGGATGATAGCCTTGCTAAGTACTGATTGCTACTCCCCTGTCCCATGGACCTTTCTCGATTCCATTTCTAAATTTATTATGTTTTTGTGTTGTTTATACAAGCAAATGATATGAGTGAATCAATCAAATAGGATAAAAATATAGACTAAATATAATGTATAGTTAGTAAACATATAGTTACAGTTTAAGTAAAATTACATCTATTTATTAGAAGTTAAAAAGCCATTCATAGTGCAATTCACATTTATTTGTTAGACACTGATTGGCATAAAATCAGTTTAATATAATTGCAAATATTGGTAGTCAGCGGGTAGTGGAAATAATAATACCATGTTAATGTAAATTATTATATTTTGAAAAGTAATGGCCAAGATCAAACTTACAGTAAAACGTCAGCTTTCTGTACGTGATCCATTGCAAAATATACAAAATGCAATCGTCAGCTACATTAAACTAGTATTCAGGGAGGAAGGGGAAGGGAAGCTGAAAATTTTATAAAGCAAAAAAGAAACAACAAAATTGCTCAATCTTTTAACAAATTATATTTAATATTTATTGAGGAGAAGATAGTTGAGGGTATGGTCAGAGAATAATTTTGAGAAGATTGATAAGTAATAATAAGACCGATGGATGCAGACAATTGCAACCTTCTTCCAGGCTGGGTCTAATTCCGTTTAAGGGTTACCTTTCTTATTTCAACATTGTAAATTATTTTTTTCTCTTCTCCCGAGTGGAAGTTGAATACTCTCTACCAATCTGCAGATCGTTGAGTGGTGCATCTGCGGTAGGTGTCTCCTCTTGTCTCACTTCTGGTGGGTTTCTGTCATGTTTCGTGAGTAGACAAACTTCACAATTCCCTAAAAGCTCCGTGATTGTGTTTTTCAACCCCCACCAAAATTACTTTCTCTTTAACGCGTGCAGGGTCTCCGGGGTTTGCGGTGATTTATCTTGCCCTCACCATATTGCCATAGTCACCTCTTTGTGCCGTTCGTCATCGTGAAGAGTTTCCACCATCTGCTTGCAACGGATTAACCTTCTATCCATCGCTATTTATTCGCTGTACCATAGCCGCTTGATCTTCTCCCAGACGATGGCCGTTGCCCACGTAAAAGTGAAGAGTTCCTCCGGGCCCTAGAGCATCCTAAAAAACTACAAATCTGGTCGTCCCTCTCTCCAGGCTGTGACCACCAAATCATCGTGAGACAGCTTCTCCCATACTTGCTACACTCAACTTTGAGAAATTCAGTGGTTCTCGTCTTCCATACAATCTTGTCATTGATGATGTCCTCAAGTTTCTTCCTTCGAGCTCTTGTTAGACGAAGATCCTCCCGATTGTCTGCCCCATTACGTTCTTGTTCTTTTCCGGGTGTCCACTCCCGCAGAAATTGCCTGGACGATTCTCTGGCCTCATCTTCTACTGAATTTACTGTAATTGTATCAAAAACTTAAGAAGACAAGGAATCATTATGGACAGTAGGTCACCCTATAACAGTCCGTTGTGGGTAGTGTGAAAGAAGCCTACACCTGGAGAGAACCTAGATAGTAGTCATCGATTATCGTAAGCTCAACGATGAAACCGTCGATGAGAAGTATCCGATACCGAGGGGACAGAGTAGAAGGGGCTAAAATCTTTACCACCTTAGACTTGAAAGCAGTGTATCACTAGATTAGTATGTGCCTCGAGGACCAACACAAAAAGGCTTTACTTTCGAATGAGGGCCCTACGAATTTAGGAGGATACTGTTTGGCCTAAAAAACGCGCCCATTACATTTCAAAGCTTAATGGACGAATTCTTGAGAGGTATAGATGAATAAATATGCCAAATGGATTAACATGGATAACCCCCTGGTGTTTAGATAATCGGCTACATACCATGTGAAAAACCTAAAGAGCGTTTCCCGGAGAATTCGGACTAAAACTATCTCAAGAGGAGTTATTTCTGGGAAATAATAATTCATTTTCTAGGACACACATATCTGACACACCAGAAACTGTCTCATCACACCGGACGTTTCCCCAGCCTCCTCCTC
>NW_027116498.1:0-109 GCF_000696795.3 Halyomorpha halys | reverse complement strand
TAACCTTATCATCTTTAAGTGTGATCTCATGCACTGTCTTCTCGGTTGCCCCAAGCATGTCTCCTTCTTTAAAAAAAATATCTTTATATTCCCTCTTAAGCCTCTGTCT
>NW_027116497.1:11751-12038 GCF_000696795.3 Halyomorpha halys | reverse complement strand
AAATAAAATAAAATCAATTTAATTATAAGATGTAAGCACATATTTCCATCATCTAACAACGAACTTTATTAGGCTGCTAAAGATGATTTATTGACTTTGCTTAAAAAAACAACAAAAAAATCTTTATATTGACTAAAAAACTGCCAAGTTTATTCTTATAAAATTCTTATAAGAATTCATAAGTATTCTTCCGCAGCCTCTATTGGAAAATGTATTTTTAAAATGCTTCATCAAATATTTTATTTAATATAAGCAGTGTTAACAATTCGTTAACAATGTAACAACTC
>NW_027116497.1:8089-8450 GCF_000696795.3 Halyomorpha halys | reverse complement strand
TCTGTGGCTGAACCTAAGTTAATTGTATTGGGAGAGCTTGATATTAGGATATGAGAAGAACATTTGGCAGAAGATAAATTGTCTTTTACTTAGGATAGTGAGTTAGTTGTCAGGTAGGCGTTGGCACCGCATCAGTTCTAGACTCGTTTATCAAACTTTAATGTCGTCTCCTTTAATTTAGAAATTTTCTTATTCCATTTAATTTTAGTTTCAATCGCATCATCATAGTTTCGATAATATTATAACAATACTCAATAAAATAAAAAGAGGTGTCAGTTGACAGGAACGAAATGAAAAAATCTGGAGCTATAAGTGCATCACACAAGTTTCACTCACAACCCTGCCTACGTTCCAAAATGTT
>NW_027116497.1:5247-5802 GCF_000696795.3 Halyomorpha halys | reverse complement strand
AAAGAATGTCCTGCAGCAGTCTGGGCTTCAGTCTTCGGGTTGAGGTTGGGTTTCCCAGGTTATAGGTCACTGCTCCTTTAACTGTCAGCAACTGGGAGTGGAACTTCATGAACCGTTTTTTGATATAATCATCTATTGACTTAATTTGTAATTCGCGATACAATTGGCTATTTGTTATAAACAAAGGATCATTAACTGCGATTCTTATGACTTTATTTTGAAAAGATTGTAGTTTTTTTCCTTTTCGTGAAGGATGCCGCTCTCCAGACTTCACAGCCACACATCGGCAATGGCCTGAGGATTGTTTTAAATATAAGAACAGTTATTTCTGGTTTTAGTTTGGAATTTCTGTTTAGGGTAGGATATAGCATTGCTAACCTTGCATAAGTTTGAGCTAGTTTGATGTTGATATGGTGATTCCAGGTAAGGCGGCGATCTAGGTGAATTGAAAAACAGTAGAAATAAACATACATCAGTTTCTTGACTCAACAGGTGCGCATATACAACTAAAGCGTGTCGGGGTTACAATTATCTAGGGCAGTTCTCCTAGATCGC
>NW_027116497.1:4505-5197 GCF_000696795.3 Halyomorpha halys | reverse complement strand
GGAAAGTAAAATTAATAACAAAAAATAATGATATTGGTACACTTAAATAATACAAACAATTGTCTTCTAATAGTAAAAAGAAACAAATTAATTTGAAAAAGGGAAGAGAAAAGAAAAGAGAAATAATAATAATAATAATAATGAATAAATAAAATGAATAATAATAATAATTAAATAGACGTAGTGTGACTATGAATTAATTTTATATTTATTAAAAAATTATTAAAGAATGTCCTGCAGCAGTCACTGCTCCTTTAACTGTCAGCAACTGGGAGTGGAACTTCATGAACCGTTTTTTGATATAATCATCTATTGACTCAATTTGTAATTCGCGATACAATTGGCTATTTGTTATGAAAAAAGGATCATTAACTGCGATTCTTATGACTTTATTTTGAAAAGATTGTAGTTTTTCCCTTTTCGTGAAGGATGCCGCTCTCCAGACTTCACAGCCGTACATCAGCAATGGCCTGAGGATTGTTTTAAATATAAGAACAGTTGTGTACTGGTTTTAGTTTGGAATTTCTGTTTAGGGTAGGATATAGCATTGCTAACCTTGCATAAGTTTGAGTTAGTTTGATGTTGATATGGTGATTTCAGGTAAGGCGGCGATCTAGGTGAATTGAAAAACAGTAGAAATAAACATACATCAGTTTCTTGACTCAACAGGTGGGCATATACAACTAAAGCGT
>NW_027116497.1:0-2901 GCF_000696795.3 Halyomorpha halys | reverse complement strand
CCATAGGAAATTTAAATATCACATTTTATCTTACAATACAATATAGACTGGAGTAAAAGTTTTTTTTTAAATAATTTATTTATTGGTATTTACAACTGTAAATACACATATATACAGTTGTATCTATATATAGTATGTATATATATATAGTAAGGCAAAGTATTGCGCTCGTACAAAATTTTCCAATTTCGTTTTGTTATCCCCTGAATACAAAAACTCATTCTGGTAAAGTGGTCACACAGACCCACCTTGTGAGCAGCCTAGCTCAAAAACTAGAAATCGTACATAACTGAATTACATATTTAAGGCAGTATATGTTTGAAATGTGACTGATCTAAGTGCTACTAATTTTCTTGAAAACGTCTCTAACAGTGTTGATTAAACTCACCATTGCAATGTGAAATTAAACGGTCTCTAAAAGCCAGGTTTTATCCCCATTTAAATAGTCTGAAGGATTTAGATAACAATTATTTTTTTCAATATTTCTAAGTTTTATTTATTTGAAAAATAAATTAAAATTCTCATCGTTAGCAATAATATACAATAAATGAATACAAAATATAAAATAATTTTATTATTTTCCTCCTCGAGAAATCCAAAAATACCAATTTTAACAATAAAAAATCAGAATGTTACGTTCACAATTTTCGCCTTCCCCGGTCTCTACTTTTTTTTATTCGAAAATCACAAAAATATCAACTACTCCAACATATGCCTACCAATCTACAAACATTTTTGGAACGTAAGCAGGGATGTGAGTGAAACTTGTGTGATGCATTTATAGCTCCAGATTTTTTCATTTCGTTCCTGTCAACTGACACCTCTTTTTATTTTATTGAGTATTGTTATAATATGATTGAAACTATGTGATGCGATCGAAATTAAAATTAAATGCAATAAGAAAATTTCTAAATTAAAGGAGACGACATTAAGGTTTGATAAACGAGTCTAGAACTGATGCGGTACCAACGCCTACCTGACAACTAACTCACTCTCCTAAGTAAAAGACAATTTATCTTCTGCCAAATGTTCTTCTCATATCCTAATATCAAGCTCTCCCAATACAATTAACTTAGGTTCAGCCACAGATTGCCAACAGAAAAAAGGTTTCTGAGAAACTAGTCCAACTTTAAGTGTAAAAAATACTGGATTTCTTCCATTACATATTAGATTTTATAAACACAGATCGGTTTTCAGTAATTATTTCTGTAACTAAGAATAAACTATAAATTTACAATACTTACATTTGAATTTTGCTTTAAACACAATTCAGGGACCACTTGAAATATTGAAGAATGCTGAAGTATGTTGCTATTTATTTGGATTAACTAAAATATTACATTGTAATAAAGAAACGAAAAGTGAGTATATTTCGTATGTATCGATAGAAGAATAAATCAGACATGCAATATTGTTGGGAAAGCTTATGAAATTATAAAAACTTCTCTTTCAGTTTTAAAATATTTCTTATAATATTAATGATCTTCAATTCGATGGAAATTACTTTAACATTACAAGTGAATTGCAATTATGGACAAACAATATTACAAATTCGATAAAAACCTTATTTGAAATAAAATATTTGATGAAGCATTTTAAAAATACAATTTCCAATAAGAAGCTGCGGAAGAATACTTATGAATTCTTATAAGAATTTTATGAGAATACACTTGGCAATTTTTTAGTCAATATAAAGATTTTTTTGTTGTTTTCTTAAGCAGAGTCAATAAAACATCTTTAGCAGCCTGATAAAGTTCATTCTTAGATGATGGAAATATGTCCTTACATCTTATAATTAAATTGATTTTATTTTATTTGGACTTGCTTATTGATTAAAAGTTACATTAATCTTTTTAATTTAGTATTATTTTCGTTGGCATAAGGATAATTACTAAACTTTGTATATGTAATTATGTAAAATTATATACTGCTCCCACATTTCAGAGGACTCTTCGAAGGCACAAAAAACTTATTTAGTTTCCTTGCTGAGGCATGAATCCCTTCAATGAGGTTAGTAAATCTATTTAAGCTTCTCATTTTGATTATCTTGCCAGTTACTACATCCGTTTTCAGAAGATATATTCTGTATGGTGAGGACAAATTATGAGGAAGGAGGAAAATATGATAAATGGTATTAACCCGAGATAAGAACCTTTGTAGTGTATACCAATTCATGATAAAGCCATTCTTTATGGCTTGTGGACATTTTAAGTTCAGCCAAAGTTCTTTAAGTTCGTACGCGACAAGTGCTCGCTCTTCATCACAGAGATCTAGAAGCTGGGCGCACAAGCCCTCATAGCTTCCCCTTCACGGTCTCTCCACCACAGTTAGACCTCTTCATTAGAATTCAGTACAGACCGAGGAATAGGGTCCTTACGTTTTGGACGACAACTAATCTGCACATGAAAATAGAAGTATCAAAGAATAGGTCTCCTCAATTTTACCAACCAAAGTGAAAGAAAAACGAAGAGCATTAAAGAGATATAGTGCTATCTTATAATAATTTTCAACTAAATAATCTTAATCCAATTTGAATATAATTCAACTATTAAATACTAATTAAAAACAGTTGCACGTTTTGTTAAAATATTACTTTGTATCATTGATTATACGTTATAAGTTTCCCAATCTTCAGACTAATGAAGGCTACTTTCTACTCTTCGTAGACATCTGATATTCTCTTAAAATGGCTTTACAGGTGATGCGGGGAAAATCAGTTTAAAAAGAGTAATCTAATATATAAAAATTAATATTTGCTTGTTCATACTTTATTCGCTGCCATACCATTCACCCGATTGTGATGGGGTTTTCTCTATATATGGAGTTTTCGAGAATGTTATAAGCTGTCCCGATTTCTCCGGAGGTAACAGAAAGTTATTAACAAAACTAATTTTGTTCCTT
>NW_027116496.1:2331-3150 GCF_000696795.3 Halyomorpha halys | reverse complement strand
AAAAAATAATACTAGCTGCTATAATCAAGGCCATAGGTATTAGCGTTCTTTGTATGCATTCTTACCATATATATACAAACTAAACTATAGAATAAAGAAGATAAAAAAATATTGTAAATAAAAAATTATTTGGTATGATTGAAAATGGATGAAGTTGTTATCTTAAAAAGGAGAAATAAAAATTAATTCAATGATTTTTTATTCCTATCTTAGCACGTGAAATTCAAGTTTTAATTTCTTTAAACTGCAGAAATTTTAGGCTTAGTAAAATTATATAAAGTGTAGAATGGATTTTTTCAAGTTAAGTATTAAAAATGTGAGTTTTCTTCTGATAGAGAAATTTTACCATTAATTATTATAGTGATCATAGAATGCTAGAAGTTCTATCTATTAGTTTCTATTACTTTTTTTATCTCAGTTAATCTTAAAAATCTTGATACTTATTTGCCGATCGTCAGTGTTGATAATGTGTTATATGCGTTGATTTTTCTTGATGTTATTTCTTGATTTTTATTATTCATTATTATTTATATTTTTTAATGAAGTATGTCTAGGTCAAGATCTCCATAAGTAGAAAAAGTATATTTTTGGACCTTAACTATTCGACATACAGGCATTTGCTGATTTTTATGAACCATGTTTAGTAAAACTTCTTATATTAAATAAGTATAGTTTAGTGTAAAAATTCTTATATTAAATAAGTATAGTTTAGTGTAAAAATTCTTATATTAAATAAGTATTTGTAATATTTATTTTTTAGTGGTGCTGTATTTTTGGAAAATAATAATTATGTCCAAAAATATTTTGTTTGTATTTTTT
>NW_027116496.1:0-253 GCF_000696795.3 Halyomorpha halys | reverse complement strand
GCGCAAGTATTGGATAAAATTTACTAAAATTGATACTAGATCTATTTTGGAATAATCTTCAACTTTTCCCACGTTGTCTCTGAAACGGTTGTTTTAAATGCACATTCACGAATCTGTAATCGAAAATAGTCGACGGAATCTGATCAAACATATCTAGTACCAATAGACAATGTACCCACCCAAACAATCCCTGAAAATTTCATAAAAATTGGATATATAAACGGTCTGATCGATTATGCTAAAATAAAAATTT
>NW_027116495.1:0-1345 GCF_000696795.3 Halyomorpha halys | reverse complement strand
TTTCACACATAGGTTATGTATAATTAAATGTAACATTAAATAAGTATTAAAAAAAAATAAAAGAACAAAAACGATAAAACAAAAAATAATATGTATTACTATTATATATTATAAATTTACTGTACAATGCTCATAGTTTATAAGAATTTTAAAAAATTGGCTGACCAGGTATAAGTATGTATTTAGTAACCCAATACAGTTGGGCAGCAAACTTTTTTGTTTAAATATTTCTCTAAATAAGATGGCCACGAGACCTTATATTGTAAAACTGTTTTTAGAATGCTACCAATAGGTATTTTCTTTACATGCATGTACCATACCATTGTGATATTACTTGAAATTTACTTGATGTATTTTATGTACAGTTGTAAATATCAATAAATAAAAAAAAAAAACTTCTCTCTCCCTCTATATTTTTTTAAACTCATAACACTAATAGCCCAGCCCCGTACAAAATGCTTTAGTACTTGTAATTTAAAGTTTTTATATTACTTTCATTATGAAACAAGTATATTTGTCATAATGACCTTTTTTCCAGATAGACATAAGTTTGTATTACGTGTGAATAATAAACATTATAGGTGGTACTATTTTTATTCCTGGAGAATTATATCTGAATTTACTATCTCGTTTTACATAACTTTGTAAAGAACTACTGTTACTAGACCAACGGTTGTGCAAGGAGGTGATTTGGATCAGAATCACGCTCGACCGCCAAATATTTCTTATTCCTATATTTCCTAAGAATATTCCTGGTTTTTTTAAACCTTAGTCGGTGTAACTCAGTGAGTAAGTTGCTGTGCTACAAACTTTGGATTTGGATCCGGCTGTGCCGGATTTTGTCAACTTTTAATTAACCCTGTGGGTTCAGGAACCCTCGTGGTTCATAAAGTAAGTAATTTTAATTAGGGAAAATCTTGTGATTGTGAACAAACCATCTCCTTGTCTAACCGTTGTTCGAGAAACAGTACTTCCTTACCTAAGTATTCAACCGATATATTATGGATATCTAGTATGTAGCGATATAGATTACAATTTTTTTTTTCATTTATTAAAACCTTAAATATTTGCAAAAATCTACGATCTTAGATGATTTTAGTGGATATTTTTTATAAAAAAACAACACGTACAATTAGTATCATATTTACATCTTTACTGAAGTTGTTCCATGACCAAATCGGCATGAAAATCGCAAAAAGACAAATTATAAATCGTTGTTCAAGAGCCCTCCTTGTCCATAAGTGGGTAATATATTCATAGGACATATAGGAATTAGAAATATTTGGTGGTCGAACGTGATTCTGACCAAATCACCTCCTTGCGCAACCGTTTGTCTAGTTACAGT
>NW_027116494.1:10442-11008 GCF_000696795.3 Halyomorpha halys | reverse complement strand
AACAACCATTTCAGTAACATAAGGTCTGTTCCAACGACTACGTATACTCCCGCCAGTCGGAAGTGGTTTTTGCAAAAAAGAAAGCAAATTGACAAAAAAAAAATTGATGTTTAGCAATACATTGCCCAAAATACATCGATGTTTTTGAACAACAATTTCAGAAACATAAGGTCTATTCTTACGATCACGCGTTCTGCGGCCTGTTAGAAGTGATTTTTGGAACAAAGAATCCGACATCGACTACAAAAAACATCGATGTTTTTTGGAAAATATATTTTAAGCAACGATATTTTAAAACATCGATGTTTTTTGGGTAATTCAATGTATGCAACGATATTTTCGAACATCGATGTTTTTTGGGTAATGTACTGTAAGAACGATTTTTAAAAACATCGATGTTTTTTGTAGTGATCGATGATGTCGGATTCTTACTTTCAAAAACCACTTCTGACAGGCCGTAAAATGTGATCGTTAACATAAATTAATTTCCAGTAATTATAAAGTTACCATATATGATAAAGGTATTATTCCTGGAATTATTAAATTAACATAAATTAATTTCCAGT
>NW_027116494.1:5195-7032 GCF_000696795.3 Halyomorpha halys | reverse complement strand
ATTAACTATGGTTCTAAGGATTTTGGATTGAAAGGATTGGATACGTTTGATGTTCGACGGTTTAGCTGACAAAATGTAATCCACATTATTGTGCCGACGTTTTGACCTATATATTTGACTTTTATCAGGACTAAAAAAAAGTAGATATCAACCATAAATTAAAACATAAAAACTAAAATAGTATAACAAGAAAATTAAAAAGATTGCAAATAAAACTATGGTGAAAATGTAGGTCAAAACGTCAGCACAAACAGTTGTCAATTTCTATTGAATGCGCACCTTCTTCATCCCCCCCCCCCTCACCAACTTCTTCCTATTGAATGTACATCTCCTTCATCACCCCCTCCCCCTCCACCAACTTCTTTCTATTGAATGCGCACCTTCTTCATCCCCCCCCCACCAACTTCTTCCTATTGAATGAACACCTCCTTCATCACCCCCCTCCCACCTACCAACTTCTTTCTATACAACGCACACCTCCTTCATCACGCCCCTCCTCCCCACCAACTTCTTTCTATTGAATGCACACATCCTTCATCACCCCCCCCTCCTCCCCACCAACTTCTTTCTATTGAATGCACACCCCTTCATCAACCCCCCTCCCCTACCAACTTCTTTCTTTTGAGTGCACACCTCTTTCATCGCCCTCTTTCCTCCCCCCCACCAACTTCTACTCTTAATTCAAATTTCGAATATTATATTTAATAGCCTTAGATATTTAGATCCCCCGAATCGTATCCTGTTACAATTATTCTAAAATATTGTAATAAGCAAAGAACTAATAACAGAATGATGAGGCCTCAAATTTCCCCCTACTAATTGGGTTCTTTATGGACAGAGGATAAGAGGTGGAGCATTTAGACTCCCGCGATACCTAATGGGTTTCCCTGGCCATTACAGCTGATTGTAAGATTATAGTATTTTGTGCCGGGTAGATGATGCTAAGGTTCTGGTTAACTCCGCTCATTGTCTTTTAACTACTTATAAAAATTTTAAACAATAAGTTTTTTTTGGTACAGCGATCTGAGGGAAATTAATTTTTTTTTCTTGTTACACATCCAATTCATTACCGAGCCTACGAGACAGAGTACTTTTAGCCACTTCTAATAGGATAATTTTTTTTTTTATTTTAGTTTCGTTAACCAATTTCTATTTCTGTCTCTTTCTTCATTCCTTACTCTCTTGCACTTACATTCCATCAACCTTTAGTTGGCGTATATTCTTATAATATATAATATAATTTATATTATTATAAAGAATATGTTATGATGAGGGATAGTTGACCGTGAATAAATTATATGGGGAGAAGATGGTTGGGGGAGGGTGGTCAAAATATAACACAAATAAGTTGAAATAGCTTATTTAATAGTGTCAACATTTCGGCCAGAATTTCTAGTCTTCATCAGGGCTAAAAGAATACAAAAAGAAAAATATAAACAGAATGACATAAAGTAAATGATCGTACAGAATGAAATTAACAAAATGAAAGTGAAAGACGTAGAAAATAAAATGTATATATTTATATTCATAAAATTTATATATTTTCTTTCCATAATGGTTGGGTGTGCGGTCAAAATGAAACACAAATAAGTAGATGTAACTTATTTAATTGTGCCAACGTTTCAGCTAGTGTTTCTAGCCTTCATCAAGGCTAATAACAGAACAAGATAACAACAAATAAGTATAGAAAATATAAACATATAAAAGAAAATATAAACAGAATGATATAAAGTGAATAATTTTACAGAATGGAAATAATAAAATGAAGTGATGAGAGAAGTGGAAAATAAAATGTATACGTACATAATAAAAAAAAATTATAAAAATTACTTTTTAA
>NW_027116494.1:0-3615 GCF_000696795.3 Halyomorpha halys | reverse complement strand
TGATACAAACATGTGGAGAATCTACCCATTGATAGAACTCCAAAAACGTTTCTAAAGGAGAAGATCTCGAGGCCATCTTTTTTTCAGACGCCTAGGAAGATTATTAGGTAGTGAAGGAGAAGCCAGGTTAGAAACGAGTTGGTTTGGGTGCTTGGGAAGTTTATTATAGAAGGATTAGTATCTGGTTCTGGCCAAATCGGCAACATAAGGGACATTGAAGTCATGATGGATGATTTGATTTGTGACAAAGTAAGGAGCATTAAGGATTTTGGACTGTAAGGATTCGATTCGAGAGGAATTAGATGGTTTAGTGGAGCTCAATTCCGTATGTCCAGATAGGCCTTATAATAGTCATGTAGATCAGTCTTTTGAAATGGATTGGAAGTTTGGACCGTATGTCTAGTAAATGCTGTAATAGTCGGAATCGACGAGGACTTTCCTGTCTTTTCAGTCTTGTGTGAGGATTCAATGTCATTAGTTTGTCCAGATTTAGTCCTAAGTAACGGATCTGTTCAACAGGAATGAGTGGGGTATTATTAAAAGATACTGTAGGGCAAGACGGCGGCTTACGACGAAGGGTAATTGTGATTTGGTGGGATTTATTGGAATTTATTTTAATCCTCCAGTTTTTGCACCATTCTTCAAGGGTGGTGATGTGGGATTGGAGGAATTGGGGTACAATGGAAGGATCATTATTCACTGACAATAGGCATGAAATAATAATAAATAAAAAAGTAGATAAATAAGAAATATAAAAATAACAATAAATAATTTCTGCCATTTAATGCAGTACTTGCCGTCTTTTCATGCAGCACTTGCTGTATTTTAATGCTGTGCTTGCTGTCTTAATGCAGTACTTTCGGGTACTACTCGGATTCGTTAGGCCATTATTATTCTCTTGATTTATTGCATTATTTTAGTTTTTCGTTTTTTGTTTTTTTGGCGCTGAGGAAGCCCTGCAAATGGGGTGAAACGTTGGCTAACATGAAATAGTTTTATTACTCTTTGGGTTTTTGGCCTCACCTGGAACATCTTCCTTTTATTGTATTGGTGTCAACTTTCTGCCAGAATTTCAGGCCTTTATTAGGACTAACGACAAAAAACAACATAATGACTATAATTAATCAAAATAAAAACAAAGAAAAGGTAGTTTATGTACATCAGTTCTTATTTTCATTACATATAAGATAAGTAGGTAATCTTCTTATTTTCTTGTTATTCTTTATTTATTTTTATTAAATATGGTTGTTAACTTCTTTTCCTGTACTTTAAATTCTGGTCGAAACTTTGGCAGATGTCATGGTATATTATGTTAATAATAATATTATTTGTAATATGTTATGTTTTGATTTTTTTTTTGTGATTAAAAAAATAATAAAACTAAAAAGGGCTTATTGTTTGTCCTTTTCTTTACCAACTGAACTGTTGCTATAAAAATGTAACTGTTATTCAGTTAATCAGATGCGCTTTGTCATGTACTTATTATGTCTAGGAAAGAAACATGTATAATACAAATTTAAGAATGATGATACCTCAGGGTAGTATCCTTGGTCCTATCCTTTATACAGTTTTTACAGCTGACATACCAACCCATCCTAACACTATCCTCACCATGTATGCCGATGACACATGTCTATTGACAGTAAACAATGATCCTTACATTGTTTCCCAAACCCTCCAATCCCACATCACCACCCTTGAAGAATGGTGCCAAAACTGGAGGATTAAAATTAATTCCAATAAATCCCACCAAATCACATCTACCCTTCGTCGTAAAATCCCTCTTATTCCTGTCGAACAGATCCGTTACTTAGGACTACATCTGGACATAAGACTGACATGGAATCCTCATACAAGACTGAAAAGACAAGAAACTGCTCGTCGATTCCGACTATTACAATATTTACTAGACAAACGGTCTAAATTGCCAATCCATTGCTTTGGGACTTCACTAAACCATCAAATTC
The DNA here is from genome assembly GCF_000696795.3 of Halyomorpha halys. Taxonomy (NCBI): domain Eukaryota; kingdom Metazoa; phylum Arthropoda; class Insecta; order Hemiptera; family Pentatomidae; genus Halyomorpha; species Halyomorpha halys. The sequence continues at coordinate 1,648 of NW_027116494.1, read as the reverse complement.
CTCCCGAATCCAATCCTTACAGTCCAAAATCCTTAATGCTCCTTACTTTGTCACAAATCAAGTCATCCAACAGGACCTCAATGTTTCATATGTAGCCAATTTGGCCAGAACCAGATACCATTCCTTCCATGATAAACTTCTCAACCACCCAAATCCACTTGTTTCTAACTTGGCTTCTCCTTCATTACCTAATAATCCTCCTAGGCGTCTGAAAAGAAGATGGCCTCGAGATCTTCTCCTTTAGGAATGTTATTGGAGTTCTATCAGTGGGTTATTCTCCACATGTTTGTATCATGTCACTATGTCACCTAAAGCAAATTTAGTTGTTGTATACAGTTGTAACTAACAATAAATAAATTATTAAAAAAAATAATGATTAAATCTTGGGTAAGATTATAAATATATTTATGAATTTAGTTCTCAATTTTAATTAAGTAGGAGGCTGTCTTGAATTCTTTTAAAAATTACTTTACTGGAAACAATTTCAAACCAAGTTATTACAAAACATTATTACTTTCAGTGTCGCCAAAGTATTTTCTCTATCATTGCACTAGAACAATATAACATTGATCACATTTATATTCACAACGTATACTGTTCCAATTCTCGATTGATGAAGATTGAGAAACCAGTTAAACAATCTCAAGGTGTGGCAATATTTAAATATAAGACAACAATAACGAAAACCAGATCCTCCTACAGCGACGATGGATGAGAAGTGAATAATGTATGAGAGGACAAACAGTTTGGAAGAAGGATAAGTTCCAGAGCTAGGATGTTATTAGCATTCAATCAACATTAAGACAAACATTACTCTTTTCTTCCGAGTCAGTAATGCCTATTCCTGCCTGGAGGACCTTTATTTAATTTGGTTTACTTTCTAAGTGGTGTTGGAAATTATAAAAACACATTAAGCATTTTATGACCTATGCGCTATAATATACTAAAAGGTATTTATATATAAACTAAAACCAGAAACAACTGTTCTTATATTTAAAACAAACCTCAGGCCACTGCTGATGTACAGCTGTGAAGTCTGGGGAGCGGCATCCTTCACGAAAAGGAAAAAACTACAATCTTTTCAAAATAAAGTCCTAATAATCGCAGTTAATGCTCCTTGGTTCATAAGAAATAGCCAATTGCATCGCGAATTACATATAGAGTCAATAGAGGATTACATCCAAAATCGGTTCATGAAGTTCTACTCCCAGTTGTCGACAGTTAAAGGAGCAGTGACCTACAACCTGGGAAACCCAACCTCAACCCGAAGAATGAAGCCCAGACTGCTACAGGACATTATTTTATAAATTTTAATAAATATATAATTAATTCATATTCACACTAACTTTATTTTACTTTTTATTATTACTCATTTTATTTATTCATTGTTATTATTTTTATTTTTCTATTATCTTCTTTCGTCCCATTTTGAAATTAACTTGTTCCTTTTTAGTATTAGAGGGCAATTGTTATTTAAGTGTACCAATATCATTATTTTTTGTTATTAATTTTACTTTTTATTAAGAAGCATTATTCTTATCTATTTATTTTCTTCTTTTAATAATAACATTGTTTATAGTTAGGGATGTCTTTTGTACGAGACTGTACCTCCCCCCCCATAATCAACTGTTAAAATATATATATATAT
>NW_027116493.1:0-5067 GCF_000696795.3 Halyomorpha halys | reverse complement strand
GTTGAGCTCTGGGGCTCCACTAAACCTTCGAATTCCTCTCGTATCCTTCCAATCCAATTCCAATCCTTACAATCCAAAATCCTTCGTAAAATCCTAAATGCTCCCTACTTTGTCACAAATAAAATCATCCACAAAGACCTTCATGTACCATTTGTAACCGATCTAGCCCGAACCAGATATCAATCCTTCCATTACAAACTCCCTAAACACTCGAACCCATTAGTTTCTAATCTTGCTTCCTCTTTTATTCCGGACAATCCTCCGAGGTGTCTGAAAAGGAGATGGCCTCGAGACCTTATATTTTAAAAATGTTTTTAGAGTGCTACCATTGTGTAGTTTTCTACATGCTTGTACCATACCATTATGATTTCCTCAAATTTACTTGATGTATTTATGTACGATTGTAAAGATCAATAAATAAAATTAAAAAAAAAAAATTGTAAATCTCTGAAAAATGGATTAGATTGTTTATCTAAAATATTCAAATTGTTTATATTTTTTTCTTTTACTTTTCTATTTATGAAATATATAGTAAAGGGAACTATTGCGATCGTGAAAAATTTAGAGTTGGAGTTTTTGACGGAAATGCACGTTTTGAGCTAAGTTCAAAAACGTAGAGTTTCAGTCTGTGTGTGAACCATCAGTCTAGCTAAAAAAAACAAAAACTTTGGATGAAACTATTGGCTATTGAAAAGTCTGCAATACTAAATAGATCGGCCTCTCTGGAATAGTGTAACATGGCTTAAATGCCCATGTTAAATGTTCCTAAAACTTACTTATAATTTTGATTATTTAAAATAAATAATCAATTCTCGTTGTTAGCAATAATAAACCATTTACAAATACAAAATATTAAAAATTTTTATAAATAATGCAAGAGGAAAAGGAAAAATAGACATCCGACAGGGAAAACCTAAACCACCGGATTTTTCCCGGTGCTGCTGCACATTCCAATAATTTACCTTTTTTACTGATTATTTTTATCTTGTTTACGTTGTTCATCCACATCCTTTTATGTACAAATACAAACAGTATATTTTTTTTTATGTGTCATGCATTACATTGTTTTTTTTTTGTTTATGTGGGTAGGGGAAAACTTTTTCGCAATGCAAAAATTAAATAAGAAACACAACAGTTTCAGGTTCCTACTCACTGAAGGACCACCAGTGCAACTTCGCACTGGTGAAGGTTTAGCTGTAAAAACCACATTTCTGGCTTTAGTAATTGCTTCAACCTCATGCAGAAACTAAAACTGCCTGTGGGGTGCCTGCGATTTCTTCTGTCAGAGTGTAGAAGGCACCGCGATTCAGCAATACACTCTTCTGTTGAATGACTCATCTCAAATAGAGTATTGTCCTGTCTTGTTCCTTGCAATATTTTGCCAGGTGACCATAGTTAAAACATCAGGAGCATCTCTGAGGAGAAATTTATCCAACCAACCCGGATGCTATCCTTGTCTATAGCTTTTCAAGCCATTTCAGCGTTCTTTTTTGAGTGTGCGTGTGTATTTGTTTTTTAATTACATTTTAAAGAGTTACTGAAATATTTTTTTTTAATAAATACAGTGTGAGCATTTATAATTTAATTACTACTCAGCAGGGATGGAATATTCTGTTTCACTGTTGGAATGTTGCCAATATCGTGGTACAATTTTCTTAAATATCTCATTCTCCGGTAAATGCGAACTATCGATGAAATTTGTATGTTGTGAGTCAATCTTTTCTTTTATATATCGACATAATTTGTGCTGTCTTGTTCTGTAGAGAAGTCCACTTTTTTCCAACACTTCCAACAATTTTTCTTAGCATGACACTCTGAAAAGATGGTAAACGAGTTAAGGTTGTACCATAAAGCAGTGCCGGCCTTAATAATCAATATTTACTTTTTAATGAAGTTGATTATATCTCATCAATAGTCCCAATAAAAACTAAATCATTATTTTTTTAATTAAAAAAAAAACTTAAAACTGTAATTTTATATTAGGAACAGCCGCAATTTCATATTAGCAACAGTTAGTATAATCATCAATTTTAACTCTTAACAGTATATAGTTTTCATTGAAGCAATAAAATATCACATAAATATCAGTTGTTTACTTAATTTTTTAAGCTAATCTCCATTAGTATTTTGAGACGAGCCTGAAGATTATTAGATACTCTAACCTCGCGCCATCCTCGTAAAATATGCTGACAGCTGACTGAAAGACCATACTCTACCATCTGAGTGCTCCTTATTTTATTTAAACTTGCCGCATAGCCGAATGGAAGCCGTACCCCAAAGCAAAATCTCACTTATTATTTATGGACAATAATCAGTGCTAATAGCAGCTAAACAATTTAAGCAGCAAATTAAATTTGCTAGAAATTAACTTTCATGTAGACTTCCACTCTTAGTATATACCATTTTAAAAATTATTAAAAAAATTAAATATGTACCGCTACAACACATAAAGGGTCAGGAAGTAATGTTACTAGTCCAACGGTTGTACAAGAAGAGGATTTGGTCAGAATCACACCTGACTCCCAGAGCTTTACTCAATCAAGGGTACTCACTTAATGAAGCTGGGTGGACCCCGGAGGACTCCTCGCACCCACTGGGCTAACTCACGGTTATATATTAATATATAATTAATAAGTTATTAATATTAATTAATAATAATTATCTGCCACAACCGAATTCGATCCCGGGTCCTTGGAGTGCCTTGTCACTGAGCTACCGACTCCATTTTATAACATGTATGATAAATGTAATTAATAGTACTAGTTTACCTAATGTTAAAAATAATATAGAAGCATTGCGAAATAAAACAAAATGTTTAATTATCCCCTGTTGATCAATTATCCAGACATCAAAAGATTAATATTGTAATATAATAGAGCAGAGAGTAATATTATTTAGATGTTCTTTGTTGAAATAGATAAAGATGTAAACTATCTATTAGAAAATTGCTTGCTAAATTTTTTTTTTTTAAATTAGCACCCGGCATATGATTCTGTGGTTCTGCGTTTAATAATGTATCCCCATAACCCTTTGTTACAGGTATAGTGTAATATAATATATTAATAGGTAATATAATGCACTCCACCATACAATATATAATATAATACATTACCAAGTATATAAGTGTTTTTTGAAATATCCAGTAATAACATAAAGAAAAATCTATTTCATAATCATTACATAAATATTCTTGTTAGTAATATTAAACAAAATATTTTTAGAACGTTAAAATATTAAAAGCAAATTCCAAACTGTGAACTATTGATTTAGAAAAATTAATACATATTTATAGTTAATTAATGTCATCCTATCTTCTATCATTATCAACTTTTCGCCACATTTCCAATTAATTTCCCAGCTGATATACTCAGTGGCATTTTAAGAACAAATATTAGAATATAAGTAGTATGTAAACTAATGCATCACTATAATTTTATTTTTATAGTTTAATAATATCAATATGCCGCTGCGTGAACTGATATTATAAGCATAAAATAGCCCTAATAATTAATATAAGATAATTGTATATATAAATTCATAGTTTTTCATTTATTTTAATTTTGTGTTTTTTTTCTTTTATGATTTTTTTAAATATTAATCACGACAAATTAAAAATATATACCCCGATTTCTTTCAGCTAAAGTAAATAATTTATTTTTTTATGAAAATGGAAATTTATTTCATTATTCTTTTACATATTAAGCTCCACGAATTTTAAAAATTAACTCCATATACTCTAATATTTCACAAATGTATTTATTACTTTAACCTTTTATTTATATCAAATTAATTTCATGGGATGATAAGAATTACTTCATATAATATATAACATGTTAAATTTAAATATTATAGGAGTCTTTTAGTTTAACCCCATAATATTAGTCTTCTTATTTTCGATATTCAATCAAATGAATAAATAATTGAGCTTAATATAAATTTTAATATTATAATATAATACAGAAATGTATATATATTTCGACCATACTCTTGCTATGAATAATATTATTGAAATTATTTTTAAAAAGTTAGAATTTTTTGAAATTATAGTTTAAAGTGTTCCATTGTGTTAACTGAAAGACTCAAATCTAAAAACTATTTTGATAGATAAATCAAAATAAAACGAGCATGCTTTGTTTCAGGATTTCAGGATATATCTTTCTCTATATAAAAATAATTAGTAATACAGATCTTATTTTATAATATTTAAAAAATATAACATGTTTTATTTTAAATAGTTTTACTGACACTTCAACAGTTTTTGTTACAGAATCACAACTGGATGCTATCTCAACGTCTCCCAAGCCAGCTCTGAATAATTCGCCAAACCTCAAGTCTTCGGTCGCCGCAACCTTCTGCTTATTCCTCTTGTACTTGAGCTGAGGAGACACCTGCCCTTCATATTATATGATATAATGTATAAATATAAACTGAAACTAAAACAAAAAAAATTAAAAAAAAAAAAAGAATCAAACAGTATTATATTTGGGTCTGTTATTGTACTGATAGGAAATCTAGTGAATACGTAAGACATCGTTAACTGTATATATGTATTTACAGTAATACGTACATTGTTGTATATATGTGACGGCTTTTAGGTGATTGTTGTACTTGAGAATTTTTAATAAATGTTACCAGTGGTCTATACTACATATTACAGTACCATATGCTTCCTGTTAATAATTTTATATTTATTTTTCTTATCATTTCCTTTTTTTTTTTTTTTATCTTATTAAGAATAGATATGATAATTTTTTTTCAAGTTATTTAACATTAATAATATTTTATTTATTTAAGAGTTTAAAATAAATTTTAACATGTAATTTAAATATTAAAATTTAATAGTATTTGGTTGTGTCAAAGGCAGATAATAAAAAAAAAATCAATGAAAATAAACATTTAAAAAGTATATTAATGTAAAACATAGTTCTTTCAAGACGTTGGATGTTATTTTAGTGTAATGAATAGCTTAAAAAAATAAACTTTTTTACAAACTATTTTTTTAATTCTAAATAATTTAACTTTTATTTTGTATTATCTAAAAATGTAAGGTTTAACAGATGATTAAAT
>NW_027116492.1:2896-3387 GCF_000696795.3 Halyomorpha halys | reverse complement strand
AAAATCTTTATACAGTAATTTATTAGTTTCACTCTTTCTATTTATATTCAATAAAATAATAAATAAATAGAAATTATTCTTCCCAGGTAACTGTATGTTTTTTTTATATCTACAAGTGCCTGTAAATATATTCATGAGTCTACTCGCAATTTTTGTTTGCTCAATCTACTCTTTCCAATTTCTTATTCTAGTTACGTTTAGTGTGGAGATACAATTGACCATTGATGTAGTTAAATGTGTGCCAACATTACTATCTAAATACACTTTGTCACATATAAAATGTACAGTAATAAGCATTATTGATATGGTGAAAAATTTTGAATATGACTTTTCGACAAAAAAGTCATATGTTTTAAGATTACCTGAGCGGAAATAACTAACTTTCACAAAATGGTCCTAATTTGAAACTATCAACTATCAAATTCCTATTGAGCTTAAATCACGAGCGATGCAATAAATTAAATTTAAATAAAAAACAACATAACTTGAAA
>NW_027116492.1:0-1381 GCF_000696795.3 Halyomorpha halys | reverse complement strand
GTTTTTCTCCTACTTATTCAGAAAATTTTACTGGAAGGAATACAGACAGAATAAGGAATCCTTGAGAATGACCTGAGAGGTCGAAACGTCGGATGTTAAAATGAATAAAGTTGAGAGAAAAGAGATCAATAATGACTTATTTTCACGTGAGAGACATCAATTGTGTAAATAACATGACGACAAGGAAAGAGTATGGCAGTGATTGTTTACTCGCTGATAGTAAAACTAATTTCACAGACATGTTGAATGAATCATAAAAACTGATGATTACATATAACTAAATTTACTGTATATAATCACAGATAGTAAAAATTTATAAGTTATATAATGGTTTAGTGTTATAGAAATTAAAGGTACGATAGTTCACTTTCAGGCGTCTTCATGGCAGTTATTTGTCTGTTATTTTGGGCTACTTTGCTATCTTACTTTATTTTATGGAGGTAGTATAGTAAATAGTATGATCCAACCTTCTAATTTGGGTTCGAAATGGTTTCTGAGTTTTTATGAATATTACGGGAAACAAAAGAATAGGTACGGAAGAAATCGTGGAAAAGAAGAGGTTCTTGGTTTCTTCGTTTTAATTAGCCATTGTAAGTCCAAATTATGTTAAATTCTGAAGCAATAAAAACTTAGCATAATGCAGCTATCTTATTCTAAGGGTGTAGTAAAAGGTAAGACACAACACGAATTACTTTTCCTTTTTTCACAGTAATGCACTTATTAATTCACTTTTATTTCTGTTTTAGAGGGTTCTAAAAAAAAAAAAAAAAAATCACATCTCTTTGCGACTGACAACTTTTGGTTACTCTTAACTTTGAATTTGCCGGGGAAATTTTTACAACAAAGCTGTTTTTTGGTAGATTATAATATACTTCTAATAGCATTATCTAACTATTCTTGCAAAGAATGAATTTTTCGTTACACCCACTGCATTACCTTTCCAACTCCTTCCTCCAATATTTTATCCGTTTACACTTCATTCCCTCATGACTCAAGTTAGTATGTTCTTACATTATTGCTTTAATATTCTATTTCTATACATTTATTTATCCCCTAGATTTGTAATTCCACCTTAAACCTCAACCATATCCACACTCATCTATCCTTCTTCTAATTTTTATTGTTATTACTTATATTAATTATTTTTTCTATAGCAATTACTTCAATTTTACATTTTAAATTCTAATATTCATTACTAATCTAGTTATGAATAATTATTCAATTAATTTATATTTATATTTTCGTAGGTTACTTCGTTGAATTGTTTTATACTGGTTTATATAACGGTCTATAAATATTTCAATAGTTTTAACATAATCTAAAATTACTTTATCTTGTTTTAATTTAGCCCTAATAAACTACCGCAAAGTGGAGTGACTAA
>NW_027116491.1:17585-18864 GCF_000696795.3 Halyomorpha halys | reverse complement strand
AAATACATATTTATGTAACTTTTTTTAAGTTATAAAATTACTAATTAATTAGTAATTTATATTATTGAATAATACAAAATTTATAAATACATATTTTATTTTAAATATTTGACACTTTATTAGCACATATTTGTGTACATATTTCGGATTTTTTAGCCCATAAAAATCCTATCCCTACTAATGACATTTTGCATTAGCTGGTCTCGTGGCTCTTTTCAGGTGCCTTGGAGGAATATCAGGAATGGAAGAGGATGCAAGATTAGAAACCAGGGGATTTGAGTGGTTAGGGAGTTTAATGGAAGGAGTGATATCTGGTTCGGGCTAGATCGGTTACAAAGGGAATATTAAGGTCTCTATGTATGATTTTATTTGTGACAAAGTAAGGAGCATTGAGGATTTTACGAAGGATTTTGGATTGTAAGGATTGAATACGAGAGGAATTCGAAGGTTTAGTGGAGCCCCAAAGCTCAACTCCATATGTCCAGATTGGCCTTGTTACAGTCATGTAGATCAGTCTTTTGTAATGTGTTGGCAGTTTAGACCGTTTGTCTAGCAAGTGCTGTAATAGTCGTAATCGACGTGCAGTTTCCTGTCTTAAGTCTGTCTTAGTGTTAGGATTGGTTGGAATGTCAGTTGTATAGACGGTGTAGAGGATGGGACCGAGGATACTACCTTGAGGAAGATTTTGCTTTTAAACTCTTTTAATAGCATTGATAGTCGTCCCTATCCTGAAATAAAATGTATTTGTGCTCGTATTTATGGACTAATACTATTGGCTTTCATAATGAAACAGGCTCCAGTATGACACCTTATTAAATTAAAGTGGACTTAGTTCAATTTGCCTTTTGCACCCTTTCTATTAATGACATAATAATAAAAGTCCGTCTACGTGGTTGAGCGCAGTCTTAACATTCTATTGGTGGTGCAGGTTCAAATCCGACCTGAGACGTGGACTATTTTCTTTGAGTGGCGTTCTCACAAAATGAAAAACTGTAATCCCCGAACCATGGTTAAAATAATGGGAATACAAATAAATGAATTTATAACTGGCTGTATGTAATATTCCAATACCATTAAAATATATATATAAAGAAATAATAATATAATAAAAACTCATTTACTATCATATTTAGTAGCTATGGATAAATCCATATTCTTCCACCTTTTATAAGAATTTCAGATTTCAGGAGATGACATTGATCTGTGTTTGAGATAGGTCTTCTCGAATTCATGACGAGTATACTAGGGGTATTCATGATCTATGTTAAAGCGTGTTAAA
>NW_027116491.1:14911-16390 GCF_000696795.3 Halyomorpha halys | reverse complement strand
AGTTTTTTATGATATTTGAATCTGCTCAACGTGGCCTTGATTCAACGTACCGCCATCTTGGTTCTGTTTATGACTCACGAAGTTATTATAAACAATGAAACTTGGTTAGCTTGCTTTTTGGATAAACAAAACAAATGAATATTAAAATGATACATAAAATAAAACATATTATAAACCCTTTATACATCAAAATATATTATTTACTCAAAAAGAGCATATTACAATATATATATATTTTTTTACGACCCTTTTCCTCATCACCACTGCCATAAAGGGGGGTTATCTACAAGATTTTAATTTTGGAACTGCAACTTAATGAAAATAGTACAAGAGCCCCAGAGGAGAAATCAAGGCATTTATTTCACCCCACTTTTTGATTACTTTAATGAAAACTATGTATAATTAATAGTCAAAATTGATGAGTCTGCCAAGTATTGGTAAGAGAAATAAAAATTGCAGCTGCTCCAAAACGTTAAAAAAAAAAAAAATTATTAGCTCTATATCTTTAAAATAATAAACAACATTACAAAACCTAAGTGAACATTATTTAAAGTAGAGCGAATTAACTTAAATATAAGCCTGAATAGAGCTATTCTAGATATATCTTTTTAAAAAGCATCATTTAAAAAAAATGTACTGAAAGACAAGAAGTGAATTTATTTTGAAATATCTATAGCTCAAAAACCATTTGATGTACAGATGTTTATTAGCACTCAAATTTAAGGTAGTTTAATGAGCTATAAAGTAGTTTATGATATTTCTTCAATTTCTTGAGACTGGTATTTATTTATTAAATAAATCAAATAGTATCCTTGTTTAATCTCAACATTCTTCATTATATCAATAGTCCAACGTTTCGGCCAATTCGGACATCCTCAGAGACAATCTTAAATATAAATTCTCACCTTACATAAAAATTTTTAAATGTTTTGCAGGCTATTCTAGTCAGGTCATTAATTACAAATCAAAATCACCCTATGTTTTCAAATCTTCATTAATTTTTAAAACTTTTAAATTTAGATTAAACTACACTATTAACTACCATATAAACAAACTGATAGTTAATATTAATATATATTACGAGTTCATATTCTTGTTGTTGTTGATTGTTGCTTAAAGGCGTAAAACCCTCTGGTCATCAACGCCTATGATAAAAGTAAAAAAATAAATAAAATAAGTAAATAAATAAAAAATATAAAAAAATAAAATAAAATAAGTAAAAAACATAAAAAAATAAAAATCGAAGAGGAGTTATAATTTATAAAGAAGGCGATGTGCTTTTAAAAATTCAAACACTCGTGTAATTTTAGCTTCCTCATCTGTGAGAGCTTCGGATAAATTTGGGGTCAGTCCTATCCTGTTTATTGTTGGAATAGTGAGTACACTCTTCGAAAATATGTCTAATCGTAAGAATGGACTGACAATATTTGTACGTTGGAGGTGGCAGTTTTCTGATCAGGTGAGAGTGCGTGAGGAGAG
>NW_027116491.1:7859-14861 GCF_000696795.3 Halyomorpha halys | reverse complement strand
GCCAGAAGGGCCCTAATCAGCCCTTTAACTACATTCTACAACAAATGCTTGAAAGAAGGTGTCTTCCCTCGAATTTGGAAGCAGGCAGAAATGGTCGCGATTCTAAAACCAGGGATAGCAGAAGTAATGTAAAATCATATCACCCAATATACCTCTTAAACGTGATGGGTAAAGTTCTGAAAAGCCTCATAATACTGCACCTAAAGGAAGTGAGAGACCAACTCTCTCCAGATCAGTTTGGGGGACGAAGGGGATTATCAACCGTAGATGCTATCAATAAGCTCCTAATGGTGGCAAAAGACTCCACTTCAAAATATTTTGTTGTTCTCTTTTATGATGTTGCTGGAGCTTTTGACAGTATGTGGTGGCCTGGAATAATGGTGGAACTTAAAAGGCTGCACTGTCCAAGAAATATATACAGGCTTATCATATCCTTCTTGGAGAGGCGTTCAGTTTTCTTCCAGTTACCAACAAGGAGGATCACGAAACTGATCCAACGAGGTTACGAGGAAGTGAGGATTCTAGGCGTTATTTGGGTCGAAAGGTGTAACTTTACCAACCACCTAAAGGAAGTTAAAAGTAAAACAGTTTCTCGCTACAGCTGTCTCAATAATATAGCAGTAACGACCTGGAGTCTCAAACATAGGTGCAGAGAAATATTGTTCAAAGCTGCCTTCTTGCCAATCGCTCTCTATGCTGTAACTGCCTGGGGACAAAATCTCACATACTCAGATCTTAAATTATTGGAACAAGCTCAAAGGAGAGCTTTATTACTGGTGACTGGAGCTTATAGGTGTGCGTCAACTTCAGCCTTGCAAGTAATTACGGGTCAATGGCCAATAGACCTTCGAATCCAGATTGCCATCGCCAAGTACAATATTAAAAAAAAAGGCTTGCGGTCAATGGTAGGTCAAGTTGCTTCGTCAGTTCCGGCGGAAGATTCAAAGAAGTTTCTAGTATAATCGACGACATTGTTTTACCTGAACGGCAGAAGAGGTGGGATAACTGTGCAACTGGAAGACCGACTCACGAGTTACTCTCAGATGTCAGAAAAAGGGGAACTAATGAATGGGTTGAAATAGACCGGAGCTGCGGAAGACGTAAAACATATAATTTTTGGCAATCAAATCCTATGTACACTTGTGCCAGACTAGCTTTAGCAGGTGAGTCCTCCTTTCTTGATTAGCCGCCTAGGTCTCTAAAAGAACTCGAGGCGGATCCCGATATGTTTAGGGCATTCAAAAAATTTGCAAAGAAGGAGCTCCAAATAAAAAGCTGCTTACCAAGTGATTAATATAACATTGATAAAATATATATAATGTATGTTACAATTATATGTTTATAGATGTAACAATCATATGTATATAGAGAATTTAACAATAATATGTCCTATGTATGTAACAATTATATGAATATATAGTAGACCCACTTGAATGCAGGTAGGAAGTTACTGGAGCCCTGTTTAGTGGAAACAGCTCTCCAGTTGCAGGCAACCAATTAGCTTTGTTGTTACAATTAGTATCCCATTGTTATCTAGATGAAGCAATGCCTCACTTTGGTTCAGATATATTTGGATCAATGTGAGTGCAGGCCTGAGAGATGGCTTATTAAACTAAAAAAGCATTTTCCACCGAATTTGACTTTTCCATGTTAAACTATGTTTATCACAATTATAAGGTAAACTATTTTTTTTTACTTAAATAAATTTCTTTGAAAAAACTCAAATTAATTTCAACATCATTTACTCTTGGTCCACCTAGCCTCATTCAGTGGCACCCTTAATTAGGTAAGAATCTGGCGGAAGAGCACGATTCTGATCAAATCACCATTGGTTTACTAACAGTACTTCCTTACAAAGTACTGCACTCCTGATCCTTATTGGTAATTATGGTTTTAGTTTGTAATTTGTGTTATTTGAATATCTACTACAACATACCAGTAATATTAATTAACTATCATATTTTTTTCCAAGTTCCTTTTCACTGTCTCATTACTCTTTTTTTTCTAAATTACTGGAGAGGTTAAACCCACGCAGGTGTTATGAGCTTTAGGCATTCATATTTTTGAAAATGCAAATACCACACGAGCACTATAATTGTAAAGAAAGTGTGGACAACAGGCTCGCGCCAGACACGTTCAGGCAATGTCAGAATCGTTCAGCCAATGTCAGACATCTTGTGTATCATTCTAAATATTTATCTTTGATCTACCTTAATTGATATATGAGTGTCCTACTAATAAATTTTATTTCTCTAGTTGGTTACATCTGAATTTGTTATTCTGAATATTGCGTATATGTGCGTAATTAATTCATTTCTTATTGTAAAAGATTTACAATATTCAAAATATTGGGAAACGATCATATTCCTTATTCACCCCAAATAGTGCACTTAAAGAACAGAAAACATTAGAAGGTCAATCATATCAATATTATTGCAAAAGAGAACTTGAATTTTATTAATTTGTAAATATAACTAAGGGAGATCTTATCATTCATATACATAAAAAATTAAGGCCAATCAAATTAAACAAAACTGAATTCAAGACTAAAATACACTTTTCTTTATTGAAGCAACAAATAAAGTTACATGTAAAAAAAAAACAAAATATAAAAAACATGTAATACACAACATAGATAACGTTAAATCTATCATAATGTTTAGACATTACTAATTTTACTGCAAGAAAATGAGATGAAGCCCATCACCACCAGTAGTAGTGGTAGGGGAGGTTGTTGATTTTGATGTGGTAGTGGTGAGAGGGGTTGTTTGACTCGGTGTAGGAGTTGGCGTGGTTGTGTGGTGGGTCGTATGTTTGGTTGTGTGCTCAGTCGTGTGATGTCTAGTAGTACGTTTTGTATGAGCGGTGGTGGAATGAGATGTATGTTTAGTGGTATGGTGGTTATTTTCATCGAATTGAGTGGAATATTATGATTCATTTGAATCCTAGATGTTACCGCTGCCTTTTGGATACCACGAGATTGGTCGTGTTGTATGCCACGTAGGATGTTTAGTTGTTCTACGTCCGGGCCATGTTGGGAGTGTTGTAGTCTGTTCTTTGTCCATAGGGGCCAAATTGATTTTTTCACTAGAATAGCTTTTATTATTTTTACATTTGGCTCTCAGTTCCAATAAGCGATGATAGGTGGCAGAAATAAGTTTTTGAGAGTTTTCTTCTGTAGTATTCAATAAATTTGGATAAATTTGGACCAAACAGTCTAATGAAATCGTCTTACGTGGACTTTTCTGGGAACATAAGTTGTAACACCATTTTGAATCAGTACAATGTTTCACAGAAAACATAGGACACTCAGGCACGCACTGTGGGCCCCTCGGCGACATGGCACAATAACCAATCTCTGAGCACCTCCCGCAATCAGTCTTGTCTTCGCAGGCACCGAGCTCATCAGACCCGTCCCAGCAGTCGAATATCCCATCACATGTCTTTTTGAAATTAATGCATTCTCCACTGCCACACTGGAATTCATAGGGTTCTTTCTTGCAATGTTTTTTGCTCTGGTATGCATAGATGTCATTAGTGTTTATAATATTTCCAGGTTTTCCTTCTGATAATGTAAAATTACAATCAGCCGACAAGGAATCAGGTATAAGCGCATCGAATTCAGAATCAGTCAAATCTTTATTCTTTAGTACCTGGCTCAAAATTACTTCTGCAGCTTCCATTAGCACAGATATTTTTGACATCCAATCGTCAAATGGTAATATGATTTTTTCCATTTCTGAAATAAAATTGGATTTCTCATCATAAAAGGTTTTTTCATCGATACAGGAAGGGTCTTCAAGAAGGAGCGAAAGATTTGAAGTTAATTCACTTGCATTTCTCCGAAGACTTTTGATTCGATCGTCAGCTGTACCAAGATGTTTTTCAATTTGGTCCTTTAAGGCAGGAAACTGGTTTGTAGCTCCATTTTCTTTCCCAATTCCAAAAGTCTGCAAAAGAAGATTTTGAGAATTATTATTCTTATTAAAATGGATTTCAGAACAAAAAAAAAACTTTTTATTACTGAAATAATTTAATAATAGTTGGCTCTGAAAACGAAAACATCCTCAAAGTTAAATTATAAACAAAGTTATAAGTTATAAGTTAGCCATTACAAGCAAGCTAAATTTATAAATAGTTTGTAAATTCTTGCAAGATCAGGACATTGCCCTTAATTTTATTTATAACGCTCACTTCTCCAAATTAATAAATGGTATAAGCACAAAAATGGAAAATTTGGACGCCGACCATAACTAAGATATAGATTCACTAATCTTAATTTGTATTCCGTACAGTTTAGTGTTTAACAGTAGAAAAGAATAATAAAAGAATAATTAGAAGATAATTCATATTTCAAAAAAAAAAAAACTTCTTTTTTTTTATCGTTGTCCGGTGTTAATGTAACCATTGTAACCATTAGTGGATACCCAAAGCTCAACTCCGTCTGTCCAGATTGGTATTATTAAAGTCATGTATATCAGTCTTTTGTAATGATTTTGAAGTTCAGATCGTTTTTCCAGTGAGTGTAGTAATAGTCGAAATCGAATTGCAGTGTCCCGTTTATTCAGTCTGCAGTGAGGATTCCAGGTTAGTCGTTTGTCTAGATTTAGTCCATGGTAGCGGATCTGTTCGACAGGGGTAAGATTAACATTATTAAAGGAGACTGTAGGGCAGTCGGTAGGTTTACGACGAAAGGTAAAGGCGATTTGATGGGGTTGGTTGGGATTTAAAATAAATACCCCTATACCCGTGTTTACATGTACAACTTCAAGTTATCTATCAATGAAGCATCAGAGGTTTACTTATATTCCGAGTAAATACCATAATTCTGGACGCATACGTTTTCAGAGTTAGTTCAATAATTCAGCCGTTTATTTTGAAAGTCGCTTAAGTCCATTTATAATCAAATTAAGATATTTTTAATGTGGCAAAAAATTTCCCAAACAGTTGAAAATAATGTGGAAATCATAGATCGCAAAATTTTTAATGTTAGGACATTCGCTTTTACCAAATGATAGAGATTTTAGCCAAGGAGAAATAGCGTTAAAAAAAAAATCATTTACTGTTTGTCCCCCAAGATTATTAAAATATTATGAAAAAGTGTTGGAAATGTATTAACTTTATTGTACATGAAATCTTAGATTACGTTGAATGGATTTGTGCTCCTTCAAATTTTATAACGAATCTGGTTGTTGATTTGGAAGGAAGCCTAACTCCATTCTTGGTAAGAAAACGCATACTATCTCTCCACTTAATAATTGGCATTATTTTAATAGGAACTATAAATTTAACAACTTTAGGTACACTTAAGCAGTATGTCTGTCTCAGTAGTATTCTGTTCGTATATTTTTAATTGCATTGAAACACAAACCCTTAAATATCTCGATTTAAGGATGAATTAACTAAGCCCACTTTCAAAAGAAATGACTCATTTATTTGCCGAAGATTCGTCCCACTTTTTAAGGCTTCATCAGGATTAACAAAAAATTACAAAACAACTAAATATATGTTGGCAATGTAAGTATTAAGATGCAAAGAATGGTGGAATTAAAAATTATATAATATAAGTGAAAAAATTATGTAAAACTGAACAAAAAGAAATAAAAATAAGATAATTTTTTTAAATTATATCTATAACGAGAAATAACATTGACTAATAGATTATAAATTAACAGGAGACGTGATTAAACTTAAATAGAAAAGTAGATATTAAAATTAAAAAGTAGGTATAATAAATTTCTTTATTATATTATAAATTAAAATGAAAAGTTGATATAAATAAAGTAAATATAATAAAAAAGAAAGTAAAGTATTTATAAATAACGGTCACAGACTATGTCATGGAATAGGTCACAGTACTCCTTAAATTTAAAAAGTAAATTAATCAGCTTAAATCACATAAAAGAATAACTCTATGATCAATCATGGCGAAAACTCTAAATTGTCAAATAAACTATCAAAACTTGAGTACTAATTGATATCATTGAACTACACACCCCAATAAAAAGCATAGAAATACTCCTAAAATTAGAATTTGCTTTTAAAATGGATATTTTTTCTTCAAAATACAAATAAATCACCAAATTTTCGTTATTGGAATGGGTGGTAGTTTAAAGGTGAAATTTAAGGAATATATTTTATTCACGTTTTGGAAAAAAAAAAATAAACGAACCAGTCCAATATAAAACCCTTAATCATTGAAAAATGTATTGATGGCCCGTTTGACATTCTTAAAACTGAAGATCCACAAATAACATCTAAATTCTACCCATTTCAGAATATAATTCAATAGGAAATAGAAAATAATGTTAGTATTTTGTTTCTTAAATATGAAAATATCTTCTAAAAATCAAAATTATTTTTCAAATGGTGTAAAACAAAAAAAGGATCCAAAAACCCAAATTGTTAATGTGTTAATAAGGAAAACTAATGAATAAAGAAATGTATAACAAATAATATCATAAATAAGTTCAAAAATTAGACGAATTTTATATCGCATCGAAATCCAGATAACAGGTTTATTAACAAAAGCAAAATACTCATCGCCCTTATAAAACCAAAGCAATTTAAAATATAATATACCATACTGAAAATACTACATTAACAAACCCTATAAAACTAATTCTAAAAAAAACACGAGTTTAACAAGAGAACATTAAGACCAATTTCCAAAACAATCTCCAGTGTTGCTTAAACATGCTAAACACCTAAGAAACGAAAAAGATTTTTAAAACATCAAAATATTACATGTATCAAAATCTATTAATTTAGTTAAGGGTTAGCGTATTAAATTTACAATACATTTAATATTACATTAAAGAGCATATAGATTACCCTCGCGATTCTTACAAAGACTCAGAACTTAATAAATCCAAGAATCTTCCATAAGCGAGTTATCTGATAACATGGAAATCGGAATATATGTAAACTTATTATATATTATGTTGTATTCATAAATTTAATTTTAAAATTTTTTGTTGATAATAGACGATGAATAAATAT
>NW_027116491.1:2879-7384 GCF_000696795.3 Halyomorpha halys | reverse complement strand
AATTATTGATTAAAACAGCATTTATATGTATCATATTTTTCGTTCTGCACTGTTATGTAATCTAACTATATTAGAAAAGACAAAAACCCATTAAGGACTGACTATTACAAATACCAATAAATGAGAAAGCCTGAAGTTTTTTCTAGAGATCCTTCCTTATTTTAATTAATAAGGTAAACATGGTTTAAAGGTTTTAGACCACAT
Source organism: Halyomorpha halys (assembly GCF_000696795.3). Taxonomy (NCBI): domain Eukaryota; kingdom Metazoa; phylum Arthropoda; class Insecta; order Hemiptera; family Pentatomidae; genus Halyomorpha; species Halyomorpha halys. The sequence goes on along the minus strand of NW_027116491.1, from coordinate 7,180 downwards.
TAGTTAAAAAATGATGGTGTGTAATGCTTGTTTGATAAAACTGAAAATTCACAACTAAATCTTGCAGAAAAAGAAACTGTGGAGAAATTATTTTCATGAAGGGACCAAGAAGTAAAAATTGTGGTTATAAAAGGAAACAATATGGATGAAAGAGCTGCCAGAAAGCCAGCTAGGCTAGATACTAGTTTTGCTAGAGCTAGGCAGTGGTTCAAAGTTCTTTTAGGACATGGCACAGCCCTTCAAAATTTGTCCTTTCAATAATAAGGTGCATTAATATATTATTGTATTCTAGATAGGATAGTAGCTAGCTCAGTAAGCTAAAGCATATTGGTATACAACTCATAATAAGGTAGGCACTTCCAAAATGAAAGGTTGATCTAATGGTCAAAGATATCTTGAAGAATAGCAATTTCAACAATGTATGGATACAACCAAGGACATTGATTGACTCTCCAGTCATCTTAAATACTTTGATTTATCTAACATTTGTGAAATGTTTCCAAATTTTAAACTCTTTTGAGTATATTCTTTTATTTTTACTTACCTGCTCCAAACATTAACATTTGACAACAAACATTTTCTTTTTTCATTGAAACACAACATTGTATCAATTTAATATCAATTCCTTAACTTGAAAGGTACTGGTATTGAATTTCAATTTTAGTAGATCTTTGATGAAAATTTTGACCACAATTGTAACAATTTAAAGTAGGTTCTCAAATCTTCATATTTATATATATTGATTTTAAAATTGTAAATTGTTTTGATGTAAATTACTATGAAACATAGGGACTGATGATAAGCTGTTAAATCTTATTTAGATAATCATTAAATCCTAAGCATCATAAAAAACAAGGAAATCTCTTCTTCTTTTTCAGCACTGGAAGGTTAAAAAAGATACGAAAAAAAGTTAAAGCAATAATATTATTAATGTTTCTAAAATCCAGAACTACCTATTTTGGAACCCAACTGTTGTACAACAATGTAATCAACTAGCAGATAGGGAAAATATTGACTACTGTGGTGAAAGCTATACTACAATAGATTGATAAACACAACGACAGCCACTTTTATCTTTAGTGTACATGTAGACCATTGAGGATAAGATTGAGGATTCGACACTTATGGAACTTTCAACCCTTTCTCTCTAATGTAGATCTAAAATCAAGGCCGAAAAGTTGTAAATTAATAAAAAAATAGGTTTTGCTTATTTGTGTTCTTCTCTCCACTCACCAGAACTCCCATCCAATTTCTCCTTATATTGATCTATAGTAAGCTACATTATTCATATGTAATTAGTTTATTTTTATTATACTTTGTTTTATTAGTGCTTTTGAACAATTATAAATTTGATTGCAGTTGCTTAGACCTATATGTACTTTTCTCATATTTAACATTGTTTTATGGTAATTTCGTACCAAATAAGACATATTTTATAATGTAAATAACAAAGTAAGATTATTACAAGACAAGTTCTAAAAAAAAGTTTAAAGAGGGTCATTTTAATTTTCGTAATAGATTTTTTCTTTGTAATAAGACAATACAAATATCCAAACAGGAATAATTGTTGTTTAATTTCAAATAGCAAAAAAAAAAATGTTAAAATATTTAATTTATAAAATACACAATGTATAATTTATAATGAAATAATAATAATAAAGAATGAACTAAGCCATGTTAAAATACTGAATTAAAGAAACTAAGAAGTTCAACCTGATCGCTGGAGATGAGAAACTAGAAGGTCTTTCATCTCAAGTTCAACCGAAGGACTTGATCTGTTTTATACAATAATTCATTTTCATGTACATTTTGAAAACAACTATATTTTTGACACTAGATTTTGTACTGTTATTCGTTCATTCAATAAAAGTAAAAAAGGAAGAATGTTTCAAAATTATATGATAATGTTAAATATCTGACACTATTGTAGGCCCTTCCATACATATGAATTGCAAGAAACTTTTAGTGAAGATTATACTTATTATTATTTATATTGTATTAATATCCAGATTATTTATATTGTTAAATAAGAGTTCTATGAAATTTTACAGATAACATAGTACTAATGCACTTACCATGCTTTGGTTTCTAGCACATTTGAGGTGCTGGGGCACACTTCATTTTTCTGTCTGTAACATTAAAAACTAACTTAACTACTTTCTGGACCATTTTCCTAAAATTATTTATTAAAACATTATCTATAAGTGTTTATAATAAGTTCTAAAAAAAAGTTCAAAGGGTGTCCTTTTTTGTTGTAGAAAATAAGTTTTATTGTTTTGTTTGTAAAATAAAATGGTAGATGGTGACACTGCTCTTCTTCAGGTCCCTTGGGACTAGAACAGTCTGTCTTGGCATCTATTGGTAAAGACGAACTTTTGTTGTCTTTCTTTGTAAAACCCTCCCTAAATTCCACAACATATTTAATTGTCATAGTAGGTTTTTTTGTGATAAGAGGTATATTGTTTCTTTATTGTAATAAGACAATACAAATATGCAAATAGGAATTATTGTGGTATAATTTCAGATACCATACAAAAACAAAACTATAAAATATTAAAATATTTAATTGACAGATTAAACAAATGTTGTATAATCTACAACAAAATAATAATTAAAAAGGAAGAACTAAATCATCTTAAAATATTCGAATGAACAACCTAAGAAGTTCAACCTGGCTGCTGGATTTTGTCAGTCCCTTTTGGCTTAGCTGCTGGTTCATTAGTTTGGGTGATGTTAATATCTCTTCCTTGAGCCTGTGCTACATCCTAAAATTACACCAAAAGGTTTTAAAACTTAATTTTATAATCATATATTTCTTGGAACAATTTTATATCTTATATTAAGTGTTGTAGAGCTATTGTTACGTCGTAACATAAGATTTTTGTTCAATAATCATGTATATAAATAAGCATTTTACCTTCTTTGGAGCTTTGAAAATAAGAACACCATTAGATGACAAATTTGAAGATAATGCAGATTCATCAACATTCTCAGGAATTTTATGTCTCCTTGTAAATTGTCGAGAAACAAAACCATGTTCATCAGAACATTCCTCATGATTTCCATCAACAATAAAATATCCATCAGAAACTTTAACTTTACTTCCTCTGGTTCATTGGTCGAAGAATTTTATCAGTTAATAAGCTGACACCCAAATTCTGGTCATATAAGTATGTTCTCGGTTGGCTATATTTATCAATGAGTTCGCTCAGAAAAGCTATAAGGGACATCTGAAAATATTAAAAAGTCTTGTCATCCAACAGAAAAGATTAATTGGATAAAATGTATATATCATATAAAAATAAATAAATACATAGTTGACTCATTAGAATCAGTAGCCATCAGGAACAAAGCTTGAACATAGCGATTGGAATAGTTTTTTATTAAATTGGGTATCACTCTGTCCTAATATAAACCTATATTTATCTTCATTAATACATTTTTTATGTATCATCTTGAGTGATTGAGCCTACTTAATTTTCCAAAAATATAATTTAAAAAAATTTCTTGATGTATATTTGGAATAAAAAGAAAATAATAATAATAAAAATATTGAAGAATTTAAAAATATAACTTAGAGCTGTTCATAATTCTAATCTTTAAATTCTGGTTTATAGCATTAAAGATGTTTTTGGCAAAAAAGGTTTAAGATATCTATGTAATAGATAAAAAAGGTGTATTTTATGAAATTATTCAAATGTTGAATTATTTACTAATTTAAGGATACTATCCTGCCAATATATTTAACAATTTCATGTGACTTCCATAATGTGAATATGTCATGATAACATAAGAGGAAATATTGGAGATCTAGCCATGATTGTTTTATCCATAATCCAGGCATGGAAATGGAAAAGGCAGTAAGTGCCAGAAATACAAATAATGAGAAATAGATGGGATAGCTTAAGATATAGGCTGGAGAAAAAAAAGAAAAAAAAAAGGAGCATCCATATAATAAATTATTAAATTATTATATTGAGAATTATAGTTCTATTTATTTTTTCTATGTTTGGTATATTTATAGTATTATTGATTTTTAAATATAATATTATATCATCTCAAATTATTATATTTAATAAACATATTCATTGTTAAAATAATGAAAATATAGTAAAAGCTTTAAGAACTAAAATAAGAACAAAGCATAAATCATGTATTACAATTATGTATTATAATATTTACTGATTATGCCTATTTATTATAAGAATTATAAGTGTTGTCTAACTAGTCTTAGTATGCTATGTTAAGGGAGTAGCCAGGATCAAAACAAGGGGCAGGGGCAACACAGTCAATCAGGTTTC
>NW_027116491.1:1268-2294 GCF_000696795.3 Halyomorpha halys | reverse complement strand
GAGGAGATAGGCCATCATCATGGGTGAGCTACTAAAAAACAACTCTTGTGAGAATACGATTGGCAATGAAACTTTCTATCTCAAGTAGAGTGCCACCAGTGCTATTTTTTTTTTTTTTTTTTTTTTATTACAAAACCCCTTTTAATCTAAAACATAGCATGATATTTAACATATATATACCTCTGGAGTATAAAGATCAGATGTTACTCCTTTTACTATAGCAGGCCTACATTTTAAGGAGGCGTTGGAGTGATAAGATGGGCGGAATTTGAGTCCACGGATATGAGTCAAAAGTGCCAAAAAAAAAAAAAGGAACATTCATATAATAAATTACTAAATTATTATATTGAGAATTATAGTTCTATTTATTTTTTCTATATGTTTGATATATTTATATTATTATTGATTTTTTAAATATAATATTATATCATCTCAAATTATTATATTTAATAAACATATTCATTGTTAGAATAATGAAAATACAGAAAAAGCTTTAAGAACTAAAATAAGAACAAAGCACAAAAGTAGAGAGAGAATGGGGGAGCTGGTGCACTTTTGTGAGGAGGGAGTTCCTCGACTTACCACCAGAGCGCTGTTAGTTCAGACGGTGACCGCTAGATAGCAGCACCATCATTGATGCATGTCATTTTTATTATGAGGGTCTTGGTCCTTTTTCTTTCCGTTCAGCGCCATATTAGGCTGAGTGTACCCGGCCGCCATTTTCTTTTTTGATGGCCGCCATTGCATTATGAGGATCTCGCGTTACCCCCACCACTTATTGATGGATCAGGTACGACCTGTTTCTTTTCATTCAGCGCCATATTGATCATGTGACTTACAGATTTGGCAGATGATGAGTGTACCCGGCCGCCATTATTTTATTGATTGTCACCATTTTATTATGAGGATCTCACGATCCTCTTCTTTTGTTGAGGAGGGTAATTAAAATTTTTGAAGTTAAGGAGCTTCTTAGTGGCCGTCAATAAGGATTTGTCAGTAGTCATGAGGTTTTGAGTTAAGTTAGTT
>NW_027116491.1:760-1218 GCF_000696795.3 Halyomorpha halys | reverse complement strand
GAGGAGATAGGCCATCATCATGGGTGAGCTACTAAAAAACAACTCTTGTGAGAATACGATTGGCAATGAAACTTTCTATCTCAAGTAGAGTGCCATCAGTGCTATTTTTTTTTTTATTTTTTTTTTTATTCCAAAACCCCTTTTAATCAAAAACATAGCATGATATTTAACATATATATACATCTGGAGTATAAAGATCAGATGTTACTCCTTTTACTGTAGCAGGCCTAAATTTTAAGGAGGCGTTGGAGTGATAAGATGGGCGGAATTTGAGTCCACGGATATGAGTCAAAAGTGCCAAAAAAAAAAAAAAAAGGAACATTCATATAATAAATTACTAAATTATTACATTGAGAATTATAGTTCTATATGTTTGATATATTTATATTATTATTGATTTTTTAAATATAATATTATATCATCTCAAATTATTATATTTAATAAACATATTCATTGTT
>NW_027116491.1:0-433 GCF_000696795.3 Halyomorpha halys | reverse complement strand
AACCACCCAAATCCACTTGTTTCTAACCTGGTTTCTCCTTCATTACCTAATAATCCTCCTAGGCGTCTGAAAAGAAGATGACCTCGAGATCTTCTACTCTAGAAATGTTATTGGAGTTCTATCAGTGGGTGGATTCTCCACATGTTTTTATCATGTCACTTTGTCACCTACGGCAAATTTACTTGTTGTATATATGTGTATACAGTTGTAAATATCAATAAATAAATTATTAAAAAAAAAAAATTTAATTATTAATTTTTGTATAATTTACAACAATATATTTATTGTTAATAATTTAAGACTAATAAGGAAAACATAAAAATGTGATGTTAAAAGATATATGCAATCAGGTATTTTTTTAAGTTTTTTAAATAAAAAAAAATGTGGTATATTTATTAATTGTTGTATGCACAGGATGAATATTGTGAATTTG
>NW_027116490.1:53844-54474 GCF_000696795.3 Halyomorpha halys | reverse complement strand
ATCAGGCTGGAGAAATCGCCTAAGACCAGACAACCCCGACAGGAACATGTCAACAACCTCAGCGTTTTAGAAAATAATTGTGTAATAAAAAGAAAAAGAAGGGGGTGGGTTTAGCAACATACAATACATTAAAATAGTTAACAAAACAAAAAAAAATGTAACAATAACAGGAGTTGAATAATAAATAAGACAAGGCAGTCTTTTTGAAAACCAACAATAAAGTTAAATAACCCTCGTATAATAATTTTCTAGAGGATGAAAATCGGTTGAGAATATATTTATTTATTGCTATTTACAACTGTACATTATAATACATTTAGTAAATTTGATCTCAGTTAAATTGGAGTGTTTCGGCCGTGTAGATAAACTACCCATTGGTAGCACTCTAAGGTTGAAAATATGTTTCGTAAACACAATTAAATAAAGTAATAACAGTAAGGCTATGCTAGACCTAGAAAAGTAATTACAATTTTTCAATAATAATTAAAAAAATATAAGAAGATGGTGAGGGTTGCGGTCAAAAAAGAACAAATAGTTTTTAACTAACCCCACATTGCAAGGCTTCATCAGGGCTGTTCAAAGCGATAGGTTACTATCGACACAAACTTGTCAATGCCTGTTTAACTATAT